>NC_089238.1:59468798-59623798 GCF_963924675.1 Phocoena phocoena
GGGCAGGGAAGGGAGCTGACGCTGGTGAGCAGGTGCGCCCTCCCCCGTCTGCTGAGGGGCACAGGACGGACCCAAACAGGAACATCACAGCTCAGCGCCTTCAAAGCACCAGACCCTCGGCCGGCCTCTGACTTCCCCCACCCGTGAGGGGCCGGCCCTGCGGTCCATGCCCACCCCGCCCTCAGAGGAGGCTTTGTCGTCAGCACCGGGCACTCTTTAGTGACAGAGTGCTGGCTCGGCTGCGGTGACCTTTTGCAGAGGCAGTGGGGGCCGTCGGGGGAGGTCTGGCAGCTCTGTCCCCGCCCCTGCCCCGGGAGGAGCCGGAGCGCAGGAAGCGGCTGGGGGTCCTTAGGGCAGGACCGCCTTCAGTCCGCGTTTAACGTGGGGCAGGCTGGTGTGTGTGCATGCGTGTGTGTGTGTGTGTGTGTGTGTGCGCGCGCATGTGCGCGCGTGTGTTCCTGAGGCAGAATCCGACGGCTTCAGGGAGGTGGTGGTGGTCTTGCATAGGGCCTGGAAGAGGGCTGGAAGTCTCAGTGGCAGGTCCGGAGCGGGACCTCCGCGCCCGCGACACCTGGAGGGGAGGCGGGCTGAGCACGGCGCGGCTGGCCAGACTGCAGTGGTCTGAGCGCCAAGCTGCCGGGACAGGCCCGGGTGGAGCTGCGCCATCTAGCGGCAGCCCTCGCGCTGCAGCCCGGGCACACGCCCGTCACGGTGCCGCCCTCAGGGGGAGGGGCTCTGCGGAAGACTTTTAAGGTCCTGAGGAAGGCAGGCAGTCTCATAGGACCGAAGGTAGCAAGAGGCCTAGAAATGTCCGGATCTGGGCGACCGCGCCTCCAGGGAAGAGGGGAGGTGGACTGAGGACCAGGACAGAGACACTGAGCCCTTAGGGCTGGCAACTGGGAGCTTGGGGTCCTGGCTGGGAAGTGACGACTGGTGGAGAGGCCCGGGGCCGTGCCTGGGCCGACATTTGTCCAGCCCCGGAGGACGGAGTGTGAGGGGCCTCCCGGTGGAGCCATGAGCTGGGCGGGACCCTGAGAGCAAGGACCCCTTCCTGCTCCCTGGCAGGACGATGCCTGTGCTCGGCCCCCAGAGGCAGCTGCTGAGTCCCCTCAACTCCACGTCCCCAGCCACCCCCCGCCTCGGGCTGGCCACCAACCAGACGGGGCCCCAGTGCCTGGAGGTGTCCGTTCCCGAAGGGCTGTTCCTCAGCTTGGGGCTGGTGAGTCTCGTGGAGAACGTGCTGGTGGTGGCCGCCATCATCAAGAACCGCAACCTGCACTCGCCCATGTACTACTTCATCTGCTGCCTGGCCGTGTCCGACCTGCTTGTGAGCGTCAGCAACGTGCTGGAGACGGCCGTCATGCTGCTGCTGGAGGCCGGCGCCCTGGCCCCTCGGGCCGCCCTGGTGCAGCAGCTGGACGTCATTGATGTGCTTATCTGCAGCTCCATGGTGTCCAGCCTCTGCTTCCTGGGCGCCATCGCCGTGGACCGCTACATCTCCATCTTCTACGCCCTGCGGTACCACAGCCTCGTGACATTGCCCAGGGCGTGGCGGGCCATCGCGGCCATCTGGGTGGCCAGCATCCTCGCCAGCACCCTCTTCATCGCCTACTACAACCACACGGCCGTTCTGCTCTGTCTCGTGAGCTTCTTCGTAGCCATGCTGGTGCTCATGGCGGTGCTGTATGTCCACATGCTGGCCCGGGCGTGCCAGCACGCCCGGGGCATTGCCCGGCTCCACAAGAGGCAGCGCTCCACCCAGCAGGGCTTCGGCCTCAAGGGCGCAGCCACCCTCACCATCCTGCTGGGCCCCTTCTTCCTCTGCTGGGGCCCCTTCTTCCTCCACCTCTCGCTCATCGTCCTCTGCCCTCAACACCCCACCTGTGGCTGCATCTTCAAGAACTTCAAACTCTTCCTCACCCTCATCATCTGCAACGCCATCGTGGACCCTCTCATCTACGCCTTCCGCAGCCAGGAGCTCCGGAAGACGCTTCAAGAGGTGCTGCAGGGCTCCTGGTGAGCTGCTGGGCAGAGGGAGGAGGTGCTGTCGTGCGGCCCAAGCCCTGGGTGGCCGGGGCGGTCCCTTGGCAGAGAGGACGGGCTAGGCCATCTCTGAAGGTGTGGATGCACAGACCCTCTGGGGCCCGGGAGGGGAATGGCACGAAGCTCCAGGAGGAGCTGTGGGGGATGGATGAGGCTGGGGAGACTGCGGGGCACGGCCCACGTCTCTCGAGTCCCCCCCTCGTGCAGAGACCCGCCGCACCCACTCTGGGACCGCCCCCCCCGACCCCCGTCCACTGGGATGTGCAGTGTGGTGGCAAAAGCTGTCGGCGGTGCTGCTCCAAGGACTTTGTGACCAGCAAGGAGGAAGGCGTGGAGCCACAGTGGGAGGGTGGGGCTTCTCTCTTCTAAGGCTCGGTGGTGACTGAGAGCCAGGGCTCAGCCCATCTGTCGACACCGCACGCCCCCCGGCAGACAGTGCCGGCCAACACCTGCTCCGGGTGAAGCAGGGGCCATCGGCCTGAACTGGGGACCAGTACCCAGGCTCCTGGGGCCAGGAAGCAGTCTGGTAATAAATTCTATGCTTGGTGCAGCCTCCTTGCCATCTGTCTTGCCTCCTTCCAGAAGCTGCTTGAAGCTTGAGGTGGAGGAGTGGGGGCGGGGCTGAGGGGGGAAGGAAGGAAGGAAGTCCCAGGAACCAGCCAGCAACCGTGGCTGGGCTGCCCAGGTGAGGAAACCACAGCCCCGCCTGTGGGCGGGGAGAGCGCGGGAACCTGACCACACCCACCCGATCCTGTGCCTTTGCTTTCTCTGGGGTGCAAACCCCCGCCCAGAGCAACTGGAGTAAGGGCAGCAGCTCCCCTGCCCCCAGCCACCACCATGGTGACAAGACCCCAGCGCTGTCCAAATGCAGCAGAAGCAGGACCACAGTGACCCATGTGTGACCCCGGCCGGAACACGGCCCTCTCTCGGCCCAGTCCTGCAGCCCCTCGTCCGTATCCCTGCCTCGTCCAGCGGCAGGGTGGCCTGGAGGCTGGGGTCTGCTCTCGTCCAAGTGCTGCCCTTCTGGGAGGAGGGTCAGGGCTCCACCAGCCCTGGGGGGTGTGAGGCAAGGCCGCCCAGAAGGCCGTGAGGCTGTCCAGGGGCTACAGGGGTGTCCAAGCCCCAGGGGAGTGGGTCTCTGCGGTGGACCGTGCTGACTGATGCTGGGAGCCCTTGGGTCCTCCCTCTGCTGCAGCCCTGGGCTGAGTTCCCACCTGCTTCCTCCGCAGACACAGCATACATTCGACCCCCTTCCTGGTACAGGCTCAGTGGAGGAACAGTAACGGTATCAGCCAACTCCAAGGCAGGTCTAGTAATGCCTGCAGCCCCTGCCGCCCCCTGGCCAGCCACCCGAGCCCTGTCCCGGCCAGTTCCTGCCCGCCCACTGCTGGCAGCTCCAGCCCTGACTGCTGACCTCGGGGCTGGGAGCTGGTTCCCAGCAGGGCCGGCTTTTGCTGGGAGACGGGATGATGAGTCAGCCTCGAGCCGGGCACCAGAGCCCTCTGGGGATGGACGGGGAGCTGGCCTGGCCCGATGCCACCCTGCGGGGCGGCAGGGCTGGTGATGGGTCCTGGTCAACTGGATGCAAAGCTTCTTCCTTTGCTCATCAGGGAGGCGTGGCCAGCTCCAGGGAAGAGCCAAATGCTCCCCAGGACCCCCTGAATGGGGACAGGGAGGGGCCCCAGGCGGCTGGAAGCCAACCACAGAAAGCCACATCATGGACGTGTTGTGAGGGAGGGCGTCTCTCGAGAACAAAAGGCCCATTTCTAGACTTGCCAAACTGGGGAAGCTGCAAGAGGAGAAAGAGAGGGGCGCGCACACAGCTACACCACACAAGCCGTGTGAGCGCACACACAGGAACAGGTCCGCATGGTGTGGCTGAGACCCTTCCTGAGGATTTTGTTACGAAATATCAGGAGGACTTGATGATAGGCGGTTTCACTCTAACGTCTGACCCCAGCAGACTGCTAGGCCAGTGGGTCGTCCAGCCTCTGAACTGCGCGTCCACTTCACCGCCTCCCTTCGCTCTCTTATGCGCACACCATCTCCCTACATAGCTCCCCTAGCCCACCGAATTTCCTTGGCCTCACTTGGACCAAGACCCCAGGGGTACAGGTGACATCAGGGAGAGTGAGTCAGACAGAAACCACCACCTCCCCCCACCCCACCCCCAGTCAGTTCTGTGCCTGGCTTGTTTGTGTCCTTCTGACAATTCCTGACACCGAAGTTCACTGAGCAGCAGCTACATGCCAGGTGCTGTGCCTGGCAGGGGTACAGAGCAGCCCCCCCTGCTAGGTCCATTTGGAATCTCATGGCAGCCCCCTGGGGAAGAAGGGGCAGGTGGCATCCCCCAGTGCAGAGAAGAACAGTGAAACTCAGAGCTGCCATAGCAACCCACCGCCCCCCTCCTGCACTCACAGCCCTTCTGACTCAGACGTTTGTTTGGGAGCCCTGCCCCATGATTTCTTTCTTCTGGAGAGAAGTCGGTGCCTGCTGCGGCCTTTTCCTGGCTACCCCACCATTAAGGGACCCGGCAAAGCTCAGAGTACCTGGTCCGCCCCTTCGCGACACAAGACAGGGAGCTGGGAGGCGCCCATGTTGGCCTTTCGGGGTGGGAAATGGGGTTGGTCCCTACACAGGTGTGGACAAGAAAGACCCTCCTCGCAAAGCCGAGGGGCGAGGCTGCCGCTGGGGTGGGATAGAGGCGGCAGCCGGGCCGGGGGCCGAGGGCCAAGGGGGCTTCTATTGTCCTCCCTGGAGCTCGCCAGCCCCTCCTTTCGGGTGCGCGGTCCCCAGACCCCTGGGGCGGCGGGAGGAGGCGCTGCAGCGCGCGGTGGAGCGGGGATGCGCGGTGCTGATGCTGCAGCCCTGCCGCATTCTGCGGCGGCGTCCCCGGATTGGCCGCGCGCGATGACGCCAGGCCAGGCGCGGCGGGCGGGGCCCAGCCTATAAGAGCGGGCGGCGGGGGCGGCGGATCCTCCGCAGCCAGCCCCGGCCCCAGCGCGTCCGCCTGCGTCCCGCAGCCGCCCGCCACACGCACCGAGCATGAGGGAGATCGTGCACATCCAGGCCGGCCAGTGCGGCAACCAGATCGGGGCCAAGGTGAGGCCGCGCGCCGCCCCCCTGCGCCGGGCTCCGCACCCGGCGCGCATCCCGCGTCCCCCGCCCCCTCCTCGAGCCGGTCCCCGGGGGGAGGGAAGCAGGGAGGCGGTACGCGCAGAGCCGCACCCCGAGCCTCACTCGCCACTGCGAAGCCTAGAAGAAAAGGATGGGCTTGCCCTCGCTGCGGGCTGCCGGGACGCCGGGTCGTCCCCTCTGCCATTCCCACCCCCGCCTTTCCGCTGCCCCTACCGGGCTCACCTCGGGCCTGCGGGAGCACAGCCCAGGTCAGCCGCTAAACTCCATCCACCCGCCGCTGCAGGTGCGGGGAGGCGGGGGGGGCGCTGGCTGGGCGTGGCCCTCTTCTCTGGGGTCACAATGCAGCCTTAGGCGAGATGGGTGGGGTGGGCAGGTTTGGGTGGGGCTCGCCCCAAAGCCATAATGATCCCCCCCCCCGGCACGCCAGTAACTTGGTACCCTCCAAGAGTCCAGAGCCGCCCCATGCCCCCGCCTAGCTGTGACCACCCTCAGCTTCCTGGCCGCACCCTTTTCCTTTGTTGGGGGAGGAATTGGGCCCGGACTCGGGATGACCTTGGTTGAGGACTGGACTCTCCCTCAGCGTAGCCCTGCCTGGGCAACCCCTGGCCCCTCGCCACAGGGTTGGATCAAACCCACGTAGGGACCGCGAGTCTCGGGGTCGGACGTGGGAACAAAGCCGGGGTGGGCGGGTGGGGTCGAGAGCTACTTCACCACTAGGCCCCTCCCCTCCATTGTTAGCCCACCTCACAGATGTTGGAACTGAGGCGGGAAGGGGATGGCGTCATCCCCAGCCGAACCCGGGAGGCAGGTGTCCCATCCCTAAGTCCAGCGAAGCTGTCCCTTGCCCAAGGTCACACAGCAAGTGGAGACAGAGCCTCTCCACCCTCCGGCTCTCCGTCTCTGCAGATGCCCGGCACAGGGCTCAGGCTGAGTGGGTGCGGCCTGCTGCCCCCTGTGCTGTCCTCAGAACAGTATGGGGGGGGGGGGGGCGGGTGGCTTTGTCAGCACCAAGGCCAGGGACCCAGCGAGGGCTGGTGTCGAGCTGGTTCCCCAAGGAGGCAGTGGGAGGAGACAGGTCCTGGAGGGGAAGGGGCCAGGAAAGGCTTCCTCTGGAGGCTGTTGCCATGGAAACCGGGCAAGAACAAAAAGCTAATTACAACAGGGCTGGGGCAGCCACGTGGCTGACATGTAAATTGCAACTTGGGCTGTAGGGTGGAGGCGCCTCACATGGGGGGGAGGGCGTAGTGGGGAGACACCCTAATCACCGAGGAGACAGCTGTGCCTGCCTGAGGAAGGGGCTGGGGGAGGGGAGGCCTGGGGGACCAAGGCCTCAAATTAAATCAGGGCTCTGAGGGCTGTCACTGACAGCTGCCCTGGACGGGCAGAAGGGGCCATGGGCTCATTAATGTGGTCACAGGGGCCAGGCCTGCCCTGAGCATCTGCTCCTCCGAGAGTCAGGGGTCACTGAAGGGAAGCAGGGCAGCCTGAGTCCCACCATGAGCCTGGGGGAGTGGTGATCCTGTCACGGGGTTTCCTTCTATGGCTGGACCGGCACTGATCAGGCAAACGCAGGTTCATGCCCAGCTGCAGCCCCCATGGGTGGGGGGCAGGGCAGAGGCAGCGGCCCGAGTGCTGGACAGTGGCCTCCGCAGAGATTTTTTTCCTGCTTCAAGTGCAGTGGCCCTTGGGTTTGCTCATTACTTTTTATTCATTTTGGCTTAATTTCCTTAACTCTTGTTTGTTTTTAAAACTAATATCTGATCCTTTTTAACAATGCAAAAGAGAGAGTGGTGGATTTGGGGGGGAGGGGGATCGTTTCTTCCTTTCCAACCGCTGCCCTTTGCAGTGACCAGTGGAAGCAGTCTAGTGGTTTCCTTCCGGCCTCCCAGCCCTGGAAAAATCTCCAGAACCAAACTGGACGCGCTCACAGCGTGTGTGGGGATTTGCCTGCCCCGGCACCCAGCACCTGCCCTGTGGACAGGCATGCGTTCCTTGGCCATTTTTGTTTCCAGCTTCCGTACTGGTTGTGACCTCCTGGTGGAGGGAGAGCAAACTTTTCTCGCCCATCACCAGCAAGCAGTAGCTGACTGGGGTGGGCAAGAGGGGCTGCTTCCCCTGCTTGGGGGCGGGCCGCCCGCTCGGGAGAGGGCCTGGCTGCGGGTGGGAATGGGAGTGGAAGTTATGGAGGGAGGTCAGGGCGATAGGGGCCAGGAGAGAGCAGGGCTCTCCTGAGAGGTGACATGACAGCATTTATGACTCGTGACGATGACCACTACGTGTTGGGCGCTGCACCTCTCGAGGCTGCGGTGGGATTGGGTGTCGCCCTTCCCCAAGGATTAAAAAAACGCCTGGGATGGACAGAGCAGGAGTTTGAATCTAGGCCTGTGTGGACACATCAGGATGGGCAGGGAGAACCCAGCTCCCACAGTGGGGCGAGGAGTCTGAGGACCCCACCCTCCGCCCCTAGGGGGCAGGGCCGTCCTGGAGCCTTTGTCTGCGCCCAGCCTCTCGGCCGCTGGGCGGGGCCTCGGAAGGGCGGGGCTTGGCCCTGACAACCAACGGGAAGAGGAATTTCCTGGTTTCCGCACTCCACCCCCACCCCCGCCCCTCCCAGTTGGGTCCAGCTTAACGCCCCCCCAGTCGGCCAGCCCTCCCTCCCGGGAGCCACTGCACCCCTCTTGCCTGGGCTCCTGCGCGCGCCCCGCCACCTCCCCCGCCCACGAGCATAGGCGCCGCAAAGGTCAGTACCACGGACAGCGCCGCGGCGCGCGCCTCCAGCTCGAGACAAAACCGTGGGGTCTGAAATAGGAGCCCTGGCCTGGACCCTGGGGTCCGCGCGCCACGTGGCAGTTTTCTTATCTGTAGTGATGATCATAATATTCTTTAATTTATAAAATAGTATTTTGTTATTTATTAAATGTTATATGATCTGTATATATAATATATTCTAAGTTTTATTATTTTAAATCACAATTCGTATTTGTTTTAACTACAAAAGCAATTATTAACGTATTCTCCTACTAAAAAGTTGAAACATTGCAGATAAGGCTAAAGTGCCCATGTAAGCACCTCGCCCCTCTCCGTCCCTCTCTTCAGGCAGGACAAGTTATTTTCCACTATTCTAGTCCATCTTCCGTGCATAAGCACCTATGTGTAAAAAGTATAGCATCTGCTGTGAGATTCTTGATTTTACTCTGTATGTCATTGCAATGTGCCTTTTCCCCTAAGGGTGTGCCTTGGAGATCTGCTCATACCAGTGGTGATCTCTTATTGCAACACAATATTCCAAAGTATATTGATTTTTTTCAAGTATCTTTTATTTTATTTATCAGTGAATATGACTTTACAAATTTAAATAACATCTAAGGCCTTTTAATTTTGTGAGGCCAACATTTGCTGACTGCTTTTATGTGTCAGGCCTTGAGTTGACCACTTGAAGTGGGTATCGTATTATGTCCACTTTACAGATGAGAAAACGGAGGTCCTGAGAGGTGGAGTCACTGGCACACACTGGCCAGTGCTGGGGTCTGCACTCACTCTGGTCTGCTGCCTCCTGGAAGCCTATGCATGTCATAGAGCGGTCCAGAGAACTTTCCATAGACGTGTTGGTGGCTCAGTGGCTGAGTCACTCTCTCCCCCTCCCACACTTGCCATCTCAAGCTCATCCCTTCTCTACAGGGGCTGTGGGTATCTCTGAAGCCAGAGGTCTGGGGTATCCCAGGGCTGTGGGAACCAAGGCCCGCGGCTCACACTGTCCTGAGGAGGGCATGGAGAACCCAGCAGTGGGAGGAAGCTCTGATCAGGCCCTGAATGCCTCAGTGACACCTCTAATTCCAGCGGTAATGCACACTTAATGCAGAAAAAAAGAAGAAAACTTATCAATGACAAAAACACACAAAGGAGGAAGAAGTCCAGCTCCCGCCCTTGCTGAGAGCTGACCTCTGATAACTCTCTCTGGGTGAAATGCCAAGATTCTTCTGTACATTTTATAATAATGACAGTTCATACTTCTCAGGTTTAAAAATGTTTTTATTTTTAACTAATCTTTTTTTTTTTGAGAAGTTAACATGTGCCCGTGACAAAAATTCCAAAAGAACCAAACGGTGTGCAGTGCCAAAGCCTCTCCCCCAGCCCCGGACCACTCTCTCAGGCACGGCTGCCTCCCCCAGCCCCGGACCACTCTCAGGCACGGCTGCCGGGAGCAGATTTTTGAATGTCTGTCAGAGACATCTATATATAGATACGCACGTGAAAACTGATTTCTAACTGCTTTTCTCACTGAGCAGTCTTTTCCAGAGCACATGACCCATGTGTAGAGGCCCTTTGCTTCTTGGGGCCTTCACACCCGTTCTTCTGAGTCAACCCAACCCTGAGGGGCAAAGGGGAGGGGCACTGGTAAGTCACACGGTGTGTGACCACGATCTCCGGCCTGCATGGGCAGCTGTGCTCTGAGACAGCCTGGAAGTGCCCCTGGGGCGAGCACAGAGCACTGCGCAGCCTTCCCTTCACCCAGGGCGGGTGTCTTTGCGTGCTAATAATCCCACACGGTACTCACCATTCACAGGCTCTGTGCAGAGTAACTTGCTTTATTCTCGCAACAACCTGGCTTCATCATCAGGCCCACTGAACAGGTGAGGCCACTGAGGCACAGAGAACCTTCAGGACCTGCCCAAGGTCACGCAGCTGGGAAGGGGTGGTCCTGCCCTGCCCCAGTCCTGAGAGAAGTGCGGTAGGTTCCTGCCCAGGGCGAGCAGGGCAGGAGGCCGTGGGGAGAGTGAGCCCTTGAAGCCGGGGCTGTGCCATCTCAGCTTGGACAGTCTGGGTAACCCCAGGCAAGTCATTCCCCACTCAGGCCCCTGTGGTTCCTGTTGGCTGAGGCCGCTGACGTGCTGGACGCTGCCAGGCCCTGTCACTGGACATCTTTGCCTCGACACTAAGGGGCATGTGTATCCTGGACCCTGTCTCCAGCGCTTACCTTCTCTGTGCTTCAGCTTTCTCATCTGAAAGGAGGGAATTAAAAGCGAAACACCCCAAGAGGGTGTTTATTACTCATGGAGAAGTAGACTGTCCAAGGCCCCTGGTCACCAAGGGCAGAGCTGGGTCTGGGGATCCGGGTCTGTGTCAGCTGAGCCCTGAACCACGGTGAAGGCTCTGGTCTCCATGGACATGCATATTTATTATGATAATTTTCTTACAGATGACAAAGCTAGGGGCTCTTTTTCAAAGTCACTCAAAGGGACTGGTGCAGGCTTTGGGTCCAAGCCCCTAATTTCGTACCAGGGCTTCAAGGCTACGGGAGGGAAGGGGCCTGGTGGGGGTCACAACCACCTACTGACCCCTCCGTTCCCCCTGCAGTTCTGGGAGGTCATCAGCGACGAGCACGGGATAGACCCCAGTGGCAATTATGTAGGGGACTCGGACCTGCAGCTGGAGCGCATCAGCGTCTACTACAACGAGGCCTCTTGTGAGCCCCCATCCTGGACCGAGGGGTGGGGTGGGGGGACCTTGACTGCTGGGTCCCAGCATCTCTGCCTTCCTTTTGGTTGGCTGGCAGGTGCGACCAGAGACTCACAGAATAAAGACAGGGCATCCTAATAACCCTAGCGAGATTCAAATGTGTTTAATGGCCATGAGACACAAGCACAGTCTGGTGGAATGGCCAGGGCTGGGCAGGGTCCCAAAGGCCCCTTCAGGAGGCCCATGGGAGGGTCCAGAGCAGGGGTTACCTGGAGAGGTCGGGCAGGGGGCTACTCAGCAACTGGTGCGAAATGGTGTCTTTAGTGAACTGGCAAAATATTAACCTGCCCACGTAGACATGGGATTTGGTCCTGGCTGTCCGGATGTCAACCATGACTCCCTTTTCACACGTGGCTCCTGCCTCTCTGACCCCAGAGTCTGAGCTCTTAGGGTGAGAGCACGAGGCTGGCAGTCCGGGGCAGGACGTAGGGGGCAGGAGGGGCGCCTAGCTTCTGTGACCCATGTAACCCACCCCTCTGCCCTCAGCTCACAAGTATGTGCCTCGGGCCATCCTGGTGGACCTGGAGCCTGGAACCATGGACAGCGTCCGGTCTGGGGCCTTCGGGCACCTCTTCAGGCCTGACAACTTCATCTTCGGTAAGTTTCCCCTGCCCCAGCCTCTCCTGGTGGACCCCACTGCCGGCAAACCCAGATCAACAGAAACAAGGGCAGAGTCAGCCCTGCCTGTGACCCTGCAGAGCAGACCTGATCTCCCCAATCTGCAGCCTGGGACAGAGTCCCAGAGAAAGGGTTCTGTGCAAGGAGCAGAAACCACTTGTGATTTCAAGCAGAACGATGTGTGCGACAGAGGCTTGAGCTCACAGGATCCTTAGAGAGATGGGGGCGGGGGCGGGGGCGGGGGGGCAGAAGCAGTGCCTCCAGAGGATACTGGCTCACGAGCACGTGACGTTGCTGTGGTCAGGTCAGCTGTCCTCACGCCCTTGAGTCTGGTGGCAGGGCCCTGGGTGCTCACACAGTGACAGGAGGAAGGCCACAGCCCACTTCCACCCCCCAGCGCTCAGCACCCCGACTCGTGGGCGTGAGCCTCTCCCGACCCCGGGCTGTGAGGGGTGCTGGGGTTGCAGTTTACCCTTCCAGCACAGCCGGCCAGAGGGTGGATGGCCTGGAGGGGAGGGCTGATCGACTCCCCACACCGTGTGGCTGGGAGGGGTTGAGAAGGTGCGGGCAGCCCCGCTTCATGGAGGGTAAACAGGCACAGGGCTGCGTCCGCGGCTGCCATCAGGCAGGCACTGGAGGTCTGACCCCGTCCGTGTCCCCCTGCCCCCGTCCCAGGTCAGAGTGGGGCCGGCAACAACTGGGCCAAGGGCCACTACACGGAGGGTGCCGAGCTGGTGGACTCGGTCCTGGACGTGGTGCGGAAGGAGTGTGAGAATTGCGACTGCCTGCAGGGCTTCCAGCTGACCCACTCGCTGGGGGGCGGCACGGGCTCGGGCATGGGCACCCTGCTCATCAGCAAGGTCCGCGAGGAGTACCCCGACCGCATCATGAACACCTTCAGCGTGGTGCCCTCGCCCAAGGTGTCGGACACGGTGGTCGAGCCCTACAACGCCACGCTGTCCATCCACCAGCTGGTGGAGAACACGGACGAGACCTACTGCATCGACAACGAGGCGCTGTACGACATCTGCTTCCGCACCCTCAAGCTGGCCACGCCCACCTACGGGGACCTCAACCACCTGGTGTCGGCCACCATGAGCGGGGTCACCACCTCCCTGCGCTTCCCGGGCCAGCTCAACGCCGACCTGCGCAAGCTGGCCGTGAACATGGTGCCCTTCCCGCGCCTGCACTTCTTCATGCCCGGCTTCGCCCCGCTCACCGCCCGCGGCAGCCAGCAGTACCGCGCGCTGACGGTGCCCGAGCTCACGCAGCAGATGTTTGACGCCAAGAACATGATGGCGGCCTGCGACCCCCGCCACGGGCGCTACCTGACCGTGGCCACCGTCTTCCGGGGCCGCATGTCCATGAAGGAGGTGGACGAGCAGATGCTGGCCATCCAGAGCAAGAACAGCAGCTACTTCGTCGAGTGGATCCCCAACAACGTGAAGGTGGCCGTGTGCGACATCCCGCCGCGCGGGCTCAAGATGTCCTCCACCTTCATCGGCAACAGCACGGCCATCCAGGAGCTGTTCAAGCGCATCTCGGAGCAGTTCACGGCCATGTTCCGCCGCAAGGCCTTCCTGCACTGGTACACGGGCGAGGGCATGGACGAGATGGAGTTCACCGAGGCCGAGAGCAACATGAACGACCTGGTGTCCGAGTACCAGCAGTACCAGGACGCCACGGCCGAGGAGGAGGGGGAGATGTATGAAGATGATGACGAGGAATCCGAGGCGCAGGGCCCCAAGTGAAGCGGCTGAGGGGTGGGACGCGGCCGCGGCCAGGACCGAGAGGTCTGTCCCCTGAGCCATGTAGCCACTGACACACCCCGGCCCTTTCCCCCACCAGGCCCGGTCATGTCACCCTAGGGCTCCCAAGTGTGTGTCCTTTAGTACTTACAGCATCCCCGCCCTGTGTGTCTTCTCAGCTGTCTTCCGCCATAGGTCAAATCCATTTTGCCTGGCCCGTTTGTCTCTCTGCTTTATTATCAGCTCCAGGCCTGATGTTTTACGGTTTGGTTTGTTTTTTTTACTGGTTTGTGTTTATATCTTGGGGGGGATACTTAATAAATTTATTGCTGTCAGATACCCGTGCCTGGTGCTGGAGATTTCTTCTTATTCTGGAAAGTTGGGGCCAGAGGAGTTAGGAGGGGCAGACAGGGAGGCCTGGTGGCGGGGGCAGGACAGAGCATCATCGTCTCCCAGTGGGGGCTGACGTGGGCCTGTGCTTGGAACCTGCAGCTGTCCCAAGGTGCAGCCCCTGGCAGGGGAGCTCCTGGCGGTGGTGCTGGAGAAGGTGGCCATGGCTGCAGGAAGCCCAGGCGTGCTCTCAGGCGACCCGGGACAAGCCCCAGTCCCCTCCAGGGTGACTCGTGCCGCAGAGTTGTCCTGTGGCTTATACGGGTGCTAGACGTTAGAGGCAGGCAGCCGAGACCCAAAGGGGAGTCAGGAAGGGGGGACCTTGAGGACTCCCCCGGAAAATGTGGTGTGCTGGACGGCTGGGGCTTGAGCCCTGGGGAAAGGGCGGGTCTGGTCGGCGAGTTGTGGGCACAGCACCCCGCGCAGCCGGACCGGGAGTGAAGTTCTGGCCCACGCGCCCCCTGGCGGTCGTTTCCTGTGGCCGCAGGGCACCCAGGGTCCCGCTGGAAGGGGAAACCTGGCCGCCCCCTCCTCGTATAGGGAGAGAAGTGGAATCCCAGAGGCGCTGCCTGCCCGGGGCCCAGGTGAGCCCGTGCAGAGCTGGACGGGCCCAGACCCTCTGCCCTTGGCCTCCCCACACCCCACCCCTCGAAGCCAGGTTCTCATCAAGGCCAGCTCCCCCGGGACACCCCTGCATCCCACCCTTCTGTGTGGATACCCGGGCAGAGAGAGGCCGAAGGGGCTGATCTGGACCAGGGAATGGAAGCCCCGAGAGGGCCGGCATCCAGGGCTCTGGCAGGAGCGGATGCTTCCAGGCACCTGCTCCGGGCCAGGCCAGCTCTAAGCCCGTCGCACGGCTGACCCTGAAGAGCTGTGCTCGCCCACCTCACAGGCAAGGCGGCCAGGTTACAGTGAGCGTGACTGTTTGTGTGTGAGGGTCTGAGCCCTGCTCTGCGCCCTCCTCTCTGGGTTGTGAAGGCCCCGACTCCACGTCCACGGCAGCTTCACAGGGCTGCGGCCTCCATGCACGGCAGGGGAGGGATGTCCACAGCTCAGGTTCTCAAGGGGCTCAGTGACCCCCAAAGACTTGAGTCCCCCGCCAGGTGTTGACAAAGCTCCTGATAGCCAGGTGCTCATGCTGGGTCCCCCGGTCCGTGGTCTTCCCGGGCTCTCTCCTGAGGGGTGGAAAGCTGTGCCTTGTTTAACCTTTACAGTGAGGCCACCAGGTTTCCAGGCAAGAAACGAGGCTCAGAGACGTGAGTGTCTGCCCGTTGGCAGGTGGCACAGCCGGGGGTCCGGCCCAGGCTGTGTATCTCTCCACTTTGCTTCAAGTGGCCACAGATCCACTTCCCTCCGGAGCACCTGCACCTGTGAGAACTTCGTCCTGGCTCGGGTCACATAGATGAAGCTGGCCTCCTTGGGCCGCCCTGCCTTCTCTGCCTAGACTGCAGCCCCGCTTTAGCACTCACGATGGCCTAGGACACCTCTGTTGCTCCCCGGGGTTCCTCTCTTGCGGGAGGGGCTTGGCACCTCCTTCCTCCAGCCCTCCCTCCTCTCCTCCTGCTGCGTCCCTCTGCCCCGTCCCTTGAGCCTCCGGCTCCCTTTCTTTCTTTTTTTTTTTTTTTCGGTTTGCGGGCCTCTCACTGTTGTGGCCTCTCCCGTGGCGGAGCACAGGCTCCGGACGTGCAGGCTCAGCGGCCATGGCTCACGGGCCCAGCCGCTCCGCGGCATGTGGGATCTTCCCGGGCCGGGGCACGAACCCGCGTCCCCTGCATCGGCAGGCGGACTCTCAACCACTGCGCCACCAGGGAAGCCCCGGCTCCCTTTCTTATGAGGGGCCGTTTAGTTCTCTCCTGTTTTCCTCAGTCCTAGCCTCACTCCTCGCAGACATTGTGGAGCAGAGACAAGCCAGCCCTGGGCTCCGCGTGAAGTCCTGACCCACGGCGTCCCTGAGCGAGGTGAATGGCTGTGCTTTATGTCAGCGCATTTCAGAGCAGTTCGCTGTGCACCTGAAAACAGGAACACACGTGGAAAGTGGCTGGAACAGCATGTGGCCCATAACAAAAGCCCTAAGTGTTAGCTCTTACATGCCTGTTATTATTGGTGAGGCGAGATCATGTGCAGGGATGCCTGGACAGGAGGGGGCAGGAGAAACCCGCTCAGGGGTTACCCAGTCTCACCTGAACCTCCCCGAAGGGCTCTGATGGGCCCAGTGCCATCCAGTATTGACACCACTGTTGGATGGCCTTTGGGGCCGCCTACCTCACGGGCTGTTTTGCCTTCAGGTCCGCCTGTCCCTTTCAGCCTGGGTGATGGGCCAGGGGCATCTAGACCTGGGCACACTCCCGGCCCTTGCCCTGCGCCCTCAGCCTGGCATGCAGGGCTGCTCAGGGGCCAGGAGATGGCCTCACCCCCAGGGACAGGGCTGCCAGAGCAAATACAGGACGCCCAGTTACACTGGAATTTCAGATGAAGAACAAATAACATTCCACTTGGGGACATGTTTATACTAAGCAATTATTCCTCAGTTACAAAATCTGGAAATCTGAGACTGGGGTCCCCGGCAGCCCCACAGCTGGGCCTGTTCTGGGGGCCAGGCAGCCCTGAGCTCTTCACCCACTAGGTCACACGTCCCGGCACACTTGTGAGGCGGATGCTTCAGGGGAAGGGGCCGAGGCCTGGAGACAGGCAAAGCTGCCCAAGACCCCAGCCTCCAGGGGCAGGGACACAATTTGCACGGAGGATGCCGGAGCCGAGTCATCATGGATCCCACCACCCCTGGGGGACAACGACAGCTTGAGAAGGGAGGCAGTGAGTGTGGAATGGAGATGACCGTCAACTCTGCCCCTCTCCATGTGGCAGGGCACTTCCCCTCTCTAGGGCACCTTCCCCAGCTGCGAAGAACACGTCCACTCATATTTTAGGAGTCGGAACTCCGTATAGATTCAATCGAAAGAAAAGACTTAGGCTCTTAAAATTCTTTGAAAGCGACTTGCTTAGATAATAATAAATGAGTGGGTACACATACGAGTGCAATAAAGCTCCGCATGTTGAGGCCACCACGTGCAGGGGCTGCTGCCAGCACAGGTGTAGGGTTTGGGGTCCTCCCCAGGAGAGGATGGGCCAGGGCACTGGCGCTGTGGAGGAAGGATGGAGCGAGGCAGAACTGGAGGGAATGAAGTCACAGTGGGCTGGTGTGACGACACCCACCGCAGACCAGGACTGCGAAGCTGAGCAGGATCCCGTTTCCTGGGGAACTGCAGAGTTCAAGTATTAATACGCATGGGACATTGGTGTGGGTGCTTCCGTATGCTTTTCTATCTTCTTCTCTGAGAGTTTCAGAGGAGGACTGTATTCTCATCCAGCAGGAACCATTTGTAAGGCCAGCTGAGAGTCTCCCCGGGACTCCTCCACTTTCCAGCACCTGTCATACAGCTAACACTCCTTCCAGCAGCCCTGGGGAACACAACGGCACGACTGTCAGAGGAAAACCAGAGAACAAAGATGAACGTGGTGGTGCTAACGCTAGAATCGATCAGTGGCTGCCTGGGGACAGAGGTGGGGACAGGGTGGGGGGGTGGCAAGGGGGCAGGAGGAAGCCTTTCAGGAAGAGGAAGGATAGGGTTACCATCTTAGTCAGCGTCATAGTTTCTCAGGTGTATGCAACTGTCAAAACTGATCAGATGGTGCACTTGAACACGAAGCTTGTGTGTCAATCACACCTGCATAAAGCTGTCAAGAAAAAGGAAACTTCCAACAGCTGTCATCTCACCACAAATCAAAGGCAGTGTGTTTACAAGGACCCGCAGCCCCTGGCCTCTCCCGTTCCCCTCCTCGCCCTTCGCTGTTCACCAGACTCTGGCCACAGGAGCCCGCTCTCTGTTGCGCTGGCACATAGCCTCTTGTGGCGCCTGGGGGCCTTCGCAGGTGCAGCTCCTGAGCGCTGTTTCCCAGCTGTCCTGCGGTTCTCTCCTTCTTAACGCGTGGGTCTGGAGCACGACGTCCTCCTCCCAGACCTTGTTTGCCACCTTGTCATCCTGTGTATTTTCTTCCTGTGCTTCATATCTCTTACTGATTTGCATCTTTGCTTATTGTCTGTCTGGCTCCTTGAGTTCTGGGGCCGTGTCTGTCTTCTCCCCGCTCTGTCCCAGGGGGAGTGGGCCCCTTGCCAGGTGGAACATTCTTCCTCTCAGGGCCAGTCTCACTCAGGACTGGCCCTTCCTCAGTCCCTGTAAGTAAGTACCTACGTGTCTAGGTACTGTTCTAGGCCCCAAAGAGTGAAGAAAGCAAAAAAAAAAAAAACCCTTGTCTACAGCCTTTATTTAGTGTCTGGTGCGGGGCAGGGGGTGGAGGTGGGGTGGAGACAAAAATCAAGTGAAAATGTACAAGACAGAGGACATCAGGCAGTGACACGAGTCATGGAGAGAAACCTAGCAGGCGCCCCTGGAGAGCAGCAATTATACTGGTTCCCACAGACACAGACTTCTCCAGCTCCCGCCCCCATCTCCACTGAGCAGCCCCTAGTCTCACTGTGCCTCAGTTTCATCCTCTGTGAAATGGGGTAGAATTGCAGTGCTTCCCTCCCTCACCAGTTGTGAACATGGGTGGAAGGAAGTACAACCATCTGCTGCTTGCAGTGATTCCCTCTTCTGTTTTTCCCCCCTCAACCACTGGGGTTTCAAAGAAAATTAGGGGACTTCCCTGGTGGTGCAGTGGTTAGGAATCCATCTGCCAATGCAGGGGACATGGGATCGAGCCCTGGTCTGGGAAGATCCCACATGCCATGGAGCAACTAAGCCCGTGTGCCACAACTACTGAGCCTGCGCTCTAGAGCCCGCGAGCCACAACTACTGAGCCTGCGCTCTAGAGCCCGCGAGCCACAACTACTGAGCCCACGTGCCACAACTACTGAAGCCCGCACGCCTAGAGCCCGTGCTCCACAGAAATAGATGCCACTGCAATGAGAAGCCCGCGCACTGCAACGAAGAGTAGCCCCCGCTCGCTGCAACTAGAGAAAAGACTGCGCGCAGCAACGAAGACCTAACACAGCGAAAAATAAATAAATTACAAAAAAAAAAAAAGAAAATTAAATACCAACGTTTAAAAGAGAGTGGTTTCGACTTAAACCGGGACTTTTGTGATTACGGAAAATCTAGGCAATGCCGTCCCCTGCCTATACCATTGTCGACGAAAAATCAATCAGTTGATCTAAGGAAGAAATGGAAAATTTTATTCGAGCCAAATTTGAGGATTATAACCCAGGAACACCATCTCAGTAAAGCTCCAAGAACTGTTCTGCCATTAGAAGTCAAGTCACAGTTATACAGGTTTTTTGAGACAGAGGGCTGGACATCAAATGACATATTATTGACAGTTTAAACAATCTAGATCTAAGCTCATCCTGGCCCCTTACAAGATCAGGAAGGAACCTTATCTTTTTTAAAAAATAGATTTTAGGGCTTCCCTGGTGGCGCAGCGGTTGAGAATCTGCCTGCCAATGCAGGGGACACGGGTTTGATCCCTGGTTTGGGAGGATCCCACATGCCGCCGAGCAACTAGGCCAGTGAGCCACAACTACCGAGCCCGCGCGTCTGGAGCCTGTGCTCCGCAACAAGAGAGGCCGCGATAGTGAGAGGCCCGCGCACTGCGATGAAGAGTGGTCCCAGCTTGCCACAACTAGAGATGAGCCCTTGCACAGAAACGAAGACCCAACACAGCAAAAATTAATTAATTAATTAATAAACTCCTACCCCCGACATCTTTAAAAAAAAAGATTTAAAAATATTTATTTATTTATTTAGGCTGTGCCGGGTCTTGGTTGTGGCATGAGGACTCCTAGTTGAGGCATGTGGGATCTAGTTCCCTGACCACGGATGGAGCGGGAGCCCCCTGCACCGGGAGCGCAGTCTTACCCACTGGACCACCACGGAAATCCCGGAACCCTATCTTTTAAGCAGCTGTCGTGGATGCCAGGAGAATGCTGCTCTTTGTGGTTAGGCAGGCGTTTCTGCCGATGGGGAGGTTTGATCGATGCGTAAATGCAGATACAGATGCACAGCGGGGCGAGAGCAGGCCAAAGGGCAGAGAAAATTTTTATGTTTAAAATTTTCTTGTCTTGCCATAAAACATGAATTTTATTTCACACCACCTTGAAGAGCTGGGACGAAGTGTCTGTCACCCATTTCCTGGAGCGGGAGGTGGAGGCCTCCGGGCGGGGGGCGGGACGCGCAGACTCCGCCTGTGCTGTGAGCCTCCGGGCCGCAGGAGGCAGCAGCGGGCGGGGCGGATACAGTGTATCGAGGGCGGCGGTGGATACGATGTAACGAGGCCGGCCGGCCGCACACAATGTAGCGAGGGCTGCGGCGGTCAGGTGAGGGGCGGAGCGGGCGCGGGCGGGGGTCCGGGTGGAGGAGACGAGGACGCTCGGGCCGCCGCGACCCGGAGCTCGGAGAGACCCCTCTCCCGACGCGGACCCCGCGGCGCAGGGGGCGAGGGACCCGCCCGAGGCCCCGGCCCGGGCGCAGAGCGGGATTCGGACCCGCGGGTCCTCACCTGGGGGCAGAGGGATTTGGAGACCTCAGCCGCGCCACCCACCCGAGCAGGGTTCGGCGGGGAAGGCGTCCCCCGGCAGATGATACCGTCACTGCTTCCGGCCGTCGACACTCTCTGTCTGTAGGATCCGTGAGGCCCGAGGGGTCGCCGTGGCTGTGCCGCCCTGCGCTGGGGCTGGACCACTCTGAGCCTCAGTTTTCTCATCTATGAAACGGGCGGAAGTGGTGGAAGAGACCTGCCCCTGTGCGGAGCCAGTTAGCGAGGGTCCCCAGAGTGTATGTTGTTGTTGTTGTGGGTGAAGGTGGGGGAGGCCCGTTTGGGGGCGGCGTCTCCCAGACGCCGGGGTGGCTGCCGCTAAGCTTCAGCCGCAGACAGTCCTTCAAGGGACAGTAACTGTGCCCCTGCGGGGTCCTGGCAGGCCTCCTTCCAGGTGTGAGCAGTTAGGATGTACCTTCGGCCCTGCGCCCTCCGGGGAGAAGTGCAGGGGCCTCTGGTGGCAGCCGGGGTGATAACAGGTCCTCTTGGTAGCCGTGCCTCCCCGAGAACAGGAGAGGCTGTCTCGGGCACATCTGAGCTTCAGCCCCATGTTCCTCGGGGCCCTGAGACGTCTTGGGCTTTGTTCTGAGCTTTCCTTTCATTGCAAAGACGTGGAGTCCGCAGCCCCCGTGAGAGGAGGTCTCTGGAGGAGGGTAGACAGTGCAGTAGCGGGTTTCGTGCATGCCTCTCAGTGCCCACCTTCCTGCGTGCTCCTCTCTGAGGCCAAGCCTGAATTCCGGGTGCAGAGCTCTCTGGGAGGTGAACCTGGTGGGGCGGTGAGGGTTGCTGTCACTTTCCTCAAAGTCAGCTGCCGCGCACTACATCTGCCAGGCAGGCCCCTGTGTCGGGACATCATCTGTCTGCCCTCGGCAGCTCCCCTCCCACACCCCCAAATACGATTCTCCAACTTGGCTGGAGAGAAACTGGGGCTGAGAGAAGTCAGGTGACCCCATCATTCACTCACCTGCAGCCTCTCTGCCAGGCTTGAGACTGGCACTGCCCATAAGGGGGTTAATGAGAGATGCTTTTTCCAGGAGAGCCTGTAGCCCAAGGAGGGCTGCTGGGAAGAGTGGAGGCGTTCCTGCCTTTGAGCTCCTCCGGCCATATTTTATTTTATTTATTTATTTCTTTTTCTAGGTAGGGCCTGAGAACCTGTGCTTTTTATTTATTTATCTTTTAAATTGAAGTACAGTTGATTTACAACGTTCTTTAAGTTTCTGGTGTACAGCAAAGTGATTCAGTTAAATATATAGATATAGATAGATAGATTCTGCTTCATATTCTTTTCCATTATGGTTTATTACAGGATGTGGAATCTAGTTCCCTGTGCTATACAGTAGGACCTTGTTGTTTATCCATTCTATATAGAATAGTTTGCATCTGCTAACCCCAAACGCTCAATCCAACCCCCCACTCCTTCCCCCTTGGCAACCACAAGTCTGTTCTCTATGTGAGTCTGTTTCTGTTTCATAGATAAGTTCATTTGTGTCATAGTTTAGATTCCATATATAAGTGATATCATCTGGTATTTGTCTTTCTCTTTCTGACTTATTTCACTTAGTGTGATAATCTCTAGGTCCATCCATGTTGCTACAAATGGCATTATTTCATTCTTTTTTTTTTGAGATTTAAAAGTGATTTCTTTATTTCCAGTTCCTACTGATTTCATTTCTCACATACACTCTTTAAGAAATAAAGGACGAAGTAGGAAATTAAAGTACATTAATAAAGACACAGCAGTGTTTACAACACACACCCATGTCATCACATCCTCTTGTTAAGTGCTGTATGTTTCCCATGCTCAGGCCTCACTGGACAAATTCCGTTTGTCTAAAACAGTAAACTGTCACCCTGTGGTCCAATAGATGGGTGAAAAAAAATACTTTTGCAATTCCCTGGGGACAGGACAGGGTTATACACTGGTTGAGCCACAGTATCCAGGCTGCACAGGTAAAGAGAGAAAGGGTGGGGTTGGGTGGGATGCCAGAAACCAGAGAGGTGAGGTGAAGGGATTACAGGAAATACCTCCTGAGGGAGGGAGTCTCCACTTTCAGACTTTTTAATTGGCGTAAAATTGCTTTACAATGTTGTGCTAGTTTCTGCTGTACAATGATGTGAATCAGCTGTATGTATACCTATATCCCCTCCCTCTCGGACCTCCCTTCCACCTCCCCCCTGCGTCCTACCCATGTAGGTCATCACAGAGCACTGAACTGAGCTCCCTGTGCTATACTGCAGGTTCCCACTAGCTATCTGTTTTACACACAGTAGTGTGTTTATGTCAAACCTAATCTCCCAATTCATCCTACCATTCCCTTCCCCTCCCCGTGTCCACACATCCATTCTGTATGTCTGCATCTCTATTCCTGCCCTACAAATAGGTTCATCTGTACCATTTTTCTAGATTCCACATATATGCGTTAATATACAATATTTCTTTTTCTCTTTCTGGCTTACTTTGCTCTGTATGACACACTCTAGGTCCATCCACATCTCTACAAATGACCCAATTTCACTCCTTTTTATGGCTAATATTCCATTACATATATGTACCACATCTTCTTTATCCATTCATCTGTCAGTGGGCATTTAGGTTGTTTCCGTGTGTTGGCTTCCGTGCATAGTGCCGCTGTGAACATAGGGATGCATGTATCTTTTTTTTGTGTGTGTGTGCTACGCGGGCCTCTCACTGCCGTGGCCTCTCCCTTTGCGGAGCACAGGCTCCGGACGCGCAGGCCCAGTGGCCATGGCTCATGGGCCCAGCCGCTCCTTTGCACGCGCGATCCCCCCAGACCGGGGCATGAACCCGCGCCCCCCGCATCGGCAGGCCCCAACCACCGCGCCACCAGGGAAGCCCGCCTCTGGCCATCTTTTAAAACGCTGGGAGGTTTCTGGGGTGAGACCCCAGGGGTGGCTCCTGATCCTCCAGTCTCTTGGGGGTGGGCTGATCATCAAGTGATGTCAGAGACAGTTTGCTCTGCAGCGACTGTGGGTTACAGGCTTTACTGTCACGCACAAGTGCTTAATCCTCACCCCCCTCCCACCCCGCCCCAGGAGGCAGGCATGCTCCCTTATTTATGGGCAAGAAAATGCTCTTCACTGGGCAAGGCAGCATTACATCAGGCCTGTCTGATTCTTAATAGTAACAGTGATAACGATAGGTTGCAGCTGGTGTTTATTTCTGGCCAAGGTAGTCAGAAGTTTGTACTGACTAATTTAATCTTGAACTCCGCCCAGTGGGTACTGTTATCATCCCCACTTGAAACATGAGAACTCAAAAGCACAGAAAGCCTTAGGCATTTGCCCAAGGTCACACAGCTGGAGCTGACAGCTGGGACTTGAATAGGGCCAATTTGTCTGCAGACCACAAGGCTGTTAGGGTGATCAGTCAGGATCTGTGTTGGCTGCAAGACAGAACTCCTCCCAGTAACAGTAGTTTAAACAGAAGTTTCTTTCTGTCTCACCTGAGTGAAGCCTGGCAGTGAGCAACTCAGGGCTTCCTCATCACTCTGGAAGAAGGGGTTAGTGAATATGGATCTCACTTGTTAGTGACAACTGGGTCTCCCCTGCGCTCTGGGGGCTTCCTAGGGCACTGTGGCCCAAGCTTGCCATCTTGGGTGGTGCTGGGCATCAGGGCCTGACCACCCTGTGTGAGCTGCCCAGAGACATCAGGTCATAAGGGAGACTGTGACTTGGGCCCATGGCATCTGTGTCCTGCCCTGTTTCGACCTAGGGGCAGCTAGTCAATGGGTGCCAGGTTCTACCAGGCTGGAGCTTCTCCACATCCCACCACAGAGACCAGAGAGGCAGGCGAGGTCCCTGGGCTGTGAGAGAGTCCCTGCCCAGGTGCAGGGCAGCAGGGGGCGGGGTGGGGTGGCCCTGGGCCATGCACTCTGGCTCAGTTCTCCTTTCATGGGGCGGAGGGCAGATAGGAGTCAGAGGATTGCCTTGTATAATAAATTATTTCAGACGGTAACCAGGTATAAGGAAAGCATAACCAACATCCATGCCCTTACTACAGAGTTTTAACAAACATCTGTCCAACCTTCTGTGAACTCATTTGGCCCTGAAGCAGAGAGAGGCTAAGGGATGTGGACCCGCTAGTTAAGTGGGGGGACCTGGGAGGCAAACCCCACCAAAGTCCCTTCCTCTGTCTCAGGAGCATCAGCCCTGTGTGTTCGCGGTTTGCTGAGCTCTGCGCAGGGGAAAGCAGTGCCAGGCTGTGGACCAGGCACTTCCTGCCTGTTTCCTTGGGTCCCGAGGTGTGGGGCTGGGCATGGGCTCTGGCCACATGGGGCATCAGTGCAGCGCCAGCCTGGGCCACACGGTGACTACACAGCGTTCGTGGGCTCTCCCTATGGGGCACCGGGAGGTGGGCCCTGCCAAGGCCACGCTGCAGGTGGCAGAGCAGGCCTGAGCCCTGGCATCGGCACTGACCCTTCTGCTGGGTGGGGGTGGGGGGGCGGGGAGGGCGGGTTCTGCATCCTCTGACTGGAAAGGAGCACCTTGGGTCCAGGGCCAGAAGGGAGGAACTGAGTCCCGGCAGGTGTGATCCTGGGAGCCGCACAGCTTTGGCGCCTCGGTGGACAGGGAGGGCGTGGCTCTACCAGGGCAAGTGAGGCAGGCGGGATCACAGGGGCCCGTGCTGGAGGTCTGACTGGGCACGCCCTTCTGGCCCTGCCTGCGCCATCAGCAGCTTGGACATCACTGCTCTTTGTGAGGGGGCTCCAGCAGTGGGTGCCGGGGTGAGGGGGCTCGGCTGGTTTGGGGAGGGTCTGAAGGGGGTGGCCGTGGTGTGGGGATGTTTGGCCTGGACCCTGCTGGGGAAGGGAGAGGGGCCAGGCCTCCCCTCCGAAGCTCCAGGCACTCAGAAAGGGGAGGGGACCGCAGCGAGCCCGGGA
This sequence comes from Phocoena phocoena, assembly GCF_963924675.1. Taxonomy (NCBI): domain Eukaryota; kingdom Metazoa; phylum Chordata; class Mammalia; order Artiodactyla; family Phocoenidae; genus Phocoena; species Phocoena phocoena. The sequence continues at coordinate 59,493,742 of NC_089238.1, forward strand.
GCCGGACGCCCACCTCTGTCCCGCCCGGCCCGCCCGCCCACAGGTGGGGTGCTATGGAATATGACGAGAAGCTCGCCCGGTTCCGGCAGGTCCACCTCAATCCTTTCAACAAGCAGCTTGGGCCCTGGCAGCATGAACAGGGGCCTGGCAAGGAGGCCCTGCAGGTCGCTTCTGAAGGTGGGTGCTGGGGGCTGCTGTGCGGGTGGTCTGACCCCGTCACACCGGCCCCCCCTCTACAGGGTTCCTCCCGTGGACACGCGGGGGCCCCCCTCTTCTCTGCAGCACAACCCGCTTTCCATCTGTTGCATCCCCTGGGGAATGAACACTCCCCAGGGCAGGGATGTGTGCCTGTCTTGTCACTGCTGTGTCCCAGGGCCCAGCGCACAGCGGGTGCTCACTGGGAGAACGCTTGGGGCGTGAACTCAGCGCCAAGATCTGGAGGGTGAGAGGTCAGCAGGACGTGAGCCCCGAGACTGCGGATGGAGCCAGCGGGGTGCTGGGGGCCCCGGGGGTGTGTGTGTGCAGAGGTGGCCGGTGTCTACACGGGGTTTCACGTGTTCTGGTGTGTAGTGCTCCGGCGGCCCTTCTCGAGCCCGCAGATGTACACACGAGGCGTGGGCCTTAGAAATCGGCATGTTTCTGTAGTATTTACTGGTTTTGCATGGCACTCTCCTGTCTGCACAAGGATTCGGGTTCCTTTGCAAGTGCAAACAGGGCCGATGCCAGGGCAGGGCCCTGCTTCCCTCGCCTCCCGTGGGCTCCACGACTTCCTCCTGGGGGTGGCAGGCTGACTCGTCTCTCTGCCGCCCTCCCCAGAGGCCCTGCCCGAGCTGCCCCCGGGAGAGCCAGAGTTCCGCTGTCCTGAGCGTGTGATGGATCTAGGCCTGTCCGAGGACCACTTCGCCCGCCCTGTGGTAAGGTTCAGGGTCTGCGGGCGGGGAGGGGGACAAGGTGAGCCCCCAGAGCGCGAGGACCCGGCCATGTCCACCTCAGCAGGGGCTCCTGGGCCTGGAATCTGAGGCCCATGTGACACCTGGCTCCCACCCGCAAAACGTGTTTGCGGGCCTGTGGGGACGGGCTGGACCTGGGGTTGGGAGCCTGGGCTGCTGTTCTGAGCGCTGTTCCCTCCCCTCCCGGGTCCTGTGAAGCAAATGTGAGAGTCAATTCCACCTGCGGTCCCAGGGAGTCCTATAGTCATGCTGTAGGGTGAGGGAGAGGACGGGACCCTCACCCTGCCCACACCCGCTGCCCACTCAGCTAGGCAGGGCCACTCTTGTCTGTGCTATATTTTGTTCCATGGAAATCTTGCTGTTTCTTGTTTTTTTTTTTTTGTTGTTTGTTTGTTTTCTAATAAAAGGGCTCTAATAATTTTTTTTTAAAGTTTGAAAATCTTCCTGTTTTATGCAAACTATCTCCAACTTTTGAGAGAAACGTTATAGTAACATTCAAATATGATTCTTAAAAAATTCACCTGGAGACCCCAGTTCTCGTCTGCTGTTCACTTTTGTTGTTCATGTGGCCTTTGCGCTTTGCTGCTGCAGGTACCTATTTCATTTATGTGCTTTGTATCTTTATTATACCATTTCTGAGCCCCTCCTATGGGCCACACACTGGTTTCCAAGAGAGGTGTCACCTCCTCTTTGCCTGGAGGCTCAGTGTACTGGGGGGAGGAGCACGGCTCCTGAGGGCAGTGACACTGCTTTCCTGGGACAGGATCAGCCCCAGCTCTGAGCCCCGGCCTGTCTCCCTGCCCCTGAGTCTAGGGGCTTTGTTGGGCCCCGCCCCCGGTCCACCTGTGAGGTGCTGGGCCAGGGGCGGGTGGGTGCCCGGGGTGTCTATGAGCTTGGTGACCGAACCAGAGGCCACTTCCTCTCCTTGTCGACAGACGAGTGTCATTTCCCGGCTTTCCTCCAAGAGGAAGTTCTGTAGAAGTAAGTGAAATAGCATAGCCAGAAAAGCGATTGGATTTCTAAAAGAGGGAAGTGTGTTTCGAAAAACATCCTGAATTAGGTCTCCAGAGGCCCGTGGGTGGACAGGTCCAGAGAGGGGCAGGTGGTGTGGTGCGGCTCCTGCCTCTGCTGCCCGGGTTCCCGGGCCTTGAGCAGGTCCTCGGCCACCTGGGCCACCTGGGCGAGCAGGGCCAGGGAGGTCTTCTCTGGGCCCAACTGCCTATGAGGCTGGGCCTGGCCAAAAAGGAGAGCACGCAGGGGGCATCTGACCGTCACTGTCCCCAAACCCGCCACCTCCCGCCTCCACCCGAGCAGGGCCTGTTCCTGGCCTCTGACATCCAGCAGCTGCGGCAGGCCATCCAGGAGTGCAAGCAGGTGATCCTGGAGCTGCCGGAGCACTCGGAGAAGCAGAAGGACGCCGTGGTGAGGCTTATCCACCTCCGGCTGAAGCTCCAGGAGCTGAAGGTGGGTGCCGGCCGCCGCCCTCCAGGCAGCTGGAGCTGGGCTGGGGCACGCGCGTCCGGAGGCCGGGCCGCCTCTGGGGCAGCGGGGCTGAGGTTCCACCCTCCGCACCCGACTGGCCGAAGCTCCCCAGGCAGGCGGGAGAGAGATGGGCCGTCACCCCAGGTGCAGCATGTGTCTCTACTAGTCTGATGGTGATCACAGTCCTGAGTCATGTGTCCACCCACTGGAGCGAGTGGGTCAGTTAATCCCACCTTGAACCACGTGACCCAGAGCAGGGGCTGGTTTGCCGAAGGTGACAACAGAAGGGCTCATGGATCCTGGAAGCCAAACACCACAGGGGTCCATCATGTAGTCCTTGAGTCTGTGCCCTGTTTGGCTGGGGCCCCGCCGCATCCCTGCACTGGTTCCTGAGTCCCTGGGAATATAGAAAGTGGAATGTTCATTAGAATATAGGTAAGGCTATGGCACGAGCTAAGACACCCCCAGATACAGTGGCTTAAAGGAATTGGTTGTGTAGTTTTACTCATGTGGAAATGTTGTAGGTGGCCCAGGGCCCCTCTGGCAGCTCTTGGTATCGGAGACCTCAGGTCCTCCTTTTTCGGTGCTCTGCCAGTCCCTGGCAAGTCCACGACAGCCCCCCGCTGCCTCTGGGTCTGCACCCAGCCAGCAAAAACAGTGTGGGAAGGGCAGCGAAGGCCCTTTCACCCCTGCTCACGTGCCGCCGGGGCAGCACCTAGGTACAAAGGTAGTCTGTAATCTGGGTGGTCCCGGCCTGACCAATCACTGTGTTCTATTGTAAGGGAAGGGCTGTGGCACTGGGGTAAATTTCACAACCTCTGTTACACGTGGTTACCTGGGAGACGCAGTCAAGGGGCTCGTGTGACGGGAAAAGAGCTGCTGCCTGGCTCACCTGTGACCCCTCCCCGGCCCCAGGACCCCAGTGAGGATGAGCCCAACATCCGAGTCCTTCTCGAGCACCGATTCTACAAGGAGAAGAGCAAGAGTGTGAAGCAAACCTGTGACAAGTGTCACACCGTCATCTGGGGGCTCATTCAGACCTGGTACACCTGCACAGGTGGGCCGAGACCAGACTGCTCCTTCTGGCCTGGCACTCCAGGCCCCAGGGGAGGGGGAATTCTCTGCTGTGTTTTCGGTATTTACTGAGCCCTGTGGCGTGGGGGGGATGGGAGGTAGAGCAAGGGATGAAAGACCCAAATACCTGCCTTCACCAGGCTCACATCCACTAGCCATGCGTGGCTATTCGAATTTCAATTAATTAAGGTAAATAACTAGTTGCTCAGTGGTACCACGCACATTCCAAGTACACAATAGCCACATGAGGCTGGTGGCCAGCCATTGGACAGTGCAGACAGGACGTTTCCATCATTGCAGAAAATTGCATTGGAGGTGATGTCCTGGATGAGAAATCACATAAATGAATGAAATGGTATGTTAGACAATGGTGTGTTATGTAAGCAGCGACAAGGGGCTGCTCTGGGTGCCTTTTCACTTCTCACCTGGGCAGAGTGAGGTTGCCACGTGTGCGAAAAAGAATAAGGAAAGGGACTAGTATGTGTTGGGGAGGGGAATGGGTGCCACGTTAGGGTGAAATGAAAAGGCATGATGTGACACTTAATAAAAGACTTGGAGGTTGGGGGCAAACCAGGAGTATATCTAGGAAGGAACATTTCTTCAGGGGAGCTGTCTGTGCAAAGGCCCTGTGGTCAGTGTGTGTCCAGTGTCTTCGAGGAGGAGCAGAGAGCAGTGTGGCTGGAGCACTGTGTCAGGGAGGAGGCATGGTAGAGGTGGGCTCAGAGGTGGCTAGAGCCTTTTGCGTAAGTGCGCTGGGGCCACGGGTGAGTGCAGGACGTACTTAGGTTTTAACTCCGGCTGCTGAGCTGAGCGTGGCCTGAAGGAGGGAAAGTGATGGACTGTGACCAGGGTGGGGCATTCGGATGAGAAGGGGCCAAGTGCAGCCCTAGCTGAAGGACTGGGATGACGTCTCAGTAGGTGGAAAGATGGAGCCACTGAAACCTGAGCTGGGAAGACTGGGGTGGGATTGGTAAGGAAGAGCTGGATTCCACCCAGACAGCTTGGGTTTGAGCCCTTTACGCACCCAGATGGGAATGGCAGGTAGGCCCCTGGCCCTTTGAGTATGGAGTTGGGGGGAAAGGTCTGCACGTACCTTCAGGGCAAGACTTGGGTGGGGACTGAAGGGACCTTTGACATTTGGGAACCTGCCTTGGTGCCTGGAGAGGCTCTTGCGTTGGTCTGGGAATCGGAGTACAGGCCCCTGGGGGTCCCGGCAGCTGAAGGTCAGCCTGGGCTGCAGGGTGACCACCCTTCTAAGAGGCACGTTGTCGGGCCCCCAACCAGGGTGTTATTACCGCTGTCACAGCAAGTGTTTGAACCTCATCTCCAAGCCCTGCGTGCGGTCCAAAGTCAGCCACCAGGCCGAGTATGAGCTGAACATCTGCCCCGAGGCAGGGCTGGACAGCCAGGATTACCGCTGTGCTGAGTGCCGGGCACCCATCTCTCTGCGTGAGTGCCCCGGGGGAGAGCAGGGCACAGGGCGGAGGGGAGCTGCCTGGGCCAGGAGCCCTGCCGACAGCTGTATGAGAAACTTGGGTGCGTGCGATGGCTAAGGGTAGCGTGACTCCGGGGCACGAGTCCTGCTCCTTTCCTGGGGGAGCGACAAGGGGCTGCTCTGGGTGCCTTTTCACTTCCCACCCGGGCAGAGTGAGGTTGCCACGTGTGTCCCCTAGGAGTCCCTGCGGGGCTGGGCTGCACTCAGCCTCCCATGTGTGGCCCCATCGTCACAGAAAACCCACCTCGATGGGGAAATCCCGCAGCAGTCGCTCACAGGCTGTGTATCGGGCCTTCTTCCCAGAAACATACTGCCTCTGGCAGTCGCCTGGCGGGAGTCCTACTATTGTCCCATTTTTTTTACTGGTGAGAAACAGGGAAGCAGGGTGGCCTAGAAGACGATGAGTCGGGTGTGGAAGGTGGAACCCTTGGCCCCTCTGGTTCTCGTCCTGTGTGCCGTGGGCGCAGCTGGGGGAGGGACCTCGCAGGTCTCCCAGACTTTGTAATGCTTTCCCTCTCCACAGGGGGTGTGCCCAGCGAGGCCCGGCAGTGCGACTACACCGGCCAGTACTACTGCAGCCACTGCCACTGGAACGACCTGGCCGTCATCCCAGCGCGTGTGGTGCACAACTGGGACTTCGAGCCGCGCAAGGTGGGCGGGGAGCGCAGCGAGGTGGAGCGAGGGGCACGGCCCTGGGGTACAGCCCCCGCTGGCTGGAGATTGGGTGGGGAGGGGGCGTGGCCTGGGGCGTGGCGCCGGAAGTGTCCCCCCCCCCGCAGGTGTCCCGCGGCAGCATGCGCTACCTGGCGCTGATGGTGTCGAGGCCCGTGCTCCGGCTCCGGGAGATCAACCCTCTGCTGTTCAACTATGTGGAGGAGCTGGTGGAGATCCGGGTGAGGCTGGGGAGGGGGCGGGCGTGGGGCGACCCTGCTCCCCCTGGGGTGTGGTGGATCGGAGAGATGCCGCCTGCTTAGCTGGGCCCCGCCCCTGTCCTTTAAGTTAAAGTCGCTAAAGCAACTGTCCAGCCACAATATGAAATACAACACAGGGATCAGAGGCAATCTGAATTTTTCTAGTAGCCACATTAGAAAAAAATTAGAAGCAGGTGAAGTTCATTTCAGTGATGTAGTTTATCTAACCCAACCTATCGGTGTACATTATGGAGATACACTGCACTGTTACTCTTTCTTGCACTAGTCTTTGCGTCCCAGTGTGTATTCTCCACTTAACCACGTCTGTGCGCTCAGGTGCTGGACGCACCTGAGAGTGGTGGGGCCACTCTCTTTGCCATTCAGCAGGAGGCCGGGGTGGGGCACGGGCAGGTGAGGGTGCCTCAGGCTGGTGCTGAGAGGGGTGGGGCTTGAAGGGGAGCGGGCTGAGGCACGGCAGGCCGAGCTGCCGAGATCCCGGGCTGAGGAGGGGTTTGACTGGTCAGTCTCCATCGATGGAGGCAAGCTCAGATGCGCCTGAGGTATGTGTGCACGTGTGGAGCTGGGCTCGGGGGAGAGACTGCGGACGAAGGAACCTCAGGGTCCTCCTGCCTGGCCAAGAAGCTGTGTCTTGAAAACTTGAGCTTGGCTGGAGCGCTCAGATCCGGGGCTGTGCTGGGGGACGGGAAGGTACCTCCTGTCCCCTACTGACCCAGAGCGTAAGGTGACATGAGTTCCTACAGAGCCAGAGCAGGGCCAGCCCCTCCCCCACAGACACACCAGGCACAGCCCATGCCCCCACCAGGGATGCCCACCGGCCCCTCTCGTCCACAGAAGCTGCGCCAGGATATCTTGCTCATGAAGCCGTATTTCATCACCTGCAGGGAGGCCATGGCGGCACGCCTGCTCCTGCAGGTCAGCCCGCCTGCCCCGGGGGTGGGGGGAGGGGATCTGTCGGGGAGGGTGGGGGGGAACAGACCAGGGCCGTGGGGGGATGGCTTGATGCCTTGCGTGTGTTGTGCTGTTAGCAGAAGGTCTCCACACTGTCACCGGGAACACTAGGTCTGCCGTAAACAAACAGGCATTGTACCCACAAAAACCTGCTCTGATTCCATCCCCGTGAGGGGCGCTGAGAGGAGCGGGTCTCATCCTGCAGCCTTCATGGGAGTCTCCATGGAGTGGACCAGGCACGGGCCAGCCCAGGAAGGGCTGACCACGAAACACTTTTCAAGGCTTACCTGTTTATTTGTTCTACAAATACTCACTGGGTGCCTGCTGCCGGCAGACAGTGTCTGGATCCTGGGGGGCAGGGAGCAGAGCAGTGCCCTTCGGGTGGGCAGAAAAGAAAAGTAGGAAGCAGCGTGGCGGGGGTTGGCGAGGTGTGTGGATGAGATACAGTGGGGAAGGGGGCCCAGCTGCAGCGCGAGGGTGCTGGCCCGCCACCGGGGTCACGCTGGCTGGGCCTGCAGCTCCAGCACCGGCAGCACTTCGTGGAGAGCGACGAGATGTACTCCGTGCAGGACCTGCTGGACGCGCGCACGGGCCGCCTGGGCTGCTCGCTGGCGGACACCCACACGCTGTTCGCCAAGCACATCAAGCTGGACTGCGAGGTGGGCCCCCCCGCGGGCCAGGTGGGGAGGGCGGGAGGGGGGCTCTGGTGGACGTGCCCCCCACCCTGGGAGCGGGCACTGACCATCCCGCCTCGCCGCCAGCGGTGCCAGGCCAAGGGCTTTGTGTGTGAGCTCTGCAGAGAGGGTGACGTGCTCTTCCCCTTCGACAGCCACACGTCGGTGTGCGCCGACTGCTCCGCCGTCTTCCACAGGTTGGTGCTTGAGACCCTGACCCCCGACCCCTACGCTGACCCCCAACCCTCTCCGATAGACACGGGGAGAGGGAGGGAGGGAGACACTGGGGCTTGATCTTCGCCGCCGGGTTTCCGATCTCTTTCCCTTGATCCTGAGATGTGGACTTAGACCCTGATGGTGAGACTCAGCTGAAGTTCCGCTGGGAAGAAGCCCCCGTGGGCTGGGGAGGGGTGCGCAGCCCAGACCCCGCGGGTGCGCACGTATCCGGCTGGCTTCCCTCCTCCACCGGGACTGAGGTTTAGCTGAGGCCAGGGCTTCCTAAACTTCTTAGCTCGTGTGATTTTTTTTCAAACGTTCCCTAGACCACGAGAAATACCTAACATTTTTGTGTATTAAGTACTTAGGTTCAAACAACTTAAGCATTTATGTCCTAAAGACTTGTGGATGTTTGGAAGAAAGATATTTGAATTCGTCAAGCACAGTTACCAATAGGCGTGCGCCTGCTGGGTCCACACAGCTTCTCACACTGGGCTCAGATGGGACCCCGCCACCCGTTTCAGTCCACACTGGTTTTTCCTGGCACTTGGTGTTCCTCAGAGCCACCGCCGACCTCATAGGTCTGCAGAGCTGGGATTGCGGTTGCAGTGACTGTAGCAGAAGCTGTTGTTAAAACCGTGAGCTCCCTCGAGCTAGCAGTTTGCATGGTGTCTGTCCTGTCAAATACCGCTACGCCCCCTTCAAACATTTAAACTGCCGTGGGGACCGTGTGCACCTCCACAGAGCCCTGAGTGGAGGCTCTGCACGGCAGTGGGGACAGGTCGGGGGTCACTGAGCTCTGAGCAGAACCCTCCCTGTCACAGGGCCACAGGCAATAGGTGAGGAGCCGTTAGGAAGGGCCCGCACACAGGGACAGGACAGCAGGCCTGGCAGGCACACCTGGGTGCATCCTTCTGCACTGACCCTCTGGGAGAAACTCTGCTTCAGTTTCCCCGTCTGTCTGGGGGGATACTGGGACCTGACTTAAGGAGCTTGTGAAGACTTGGTGGTAGATGTCTACGTGCAGGGAGCCATGCCCCTTCCCGGGCTGACCCTGTCTCCCTGCCCCCAGGGACTGCTACTACGACAATTCCACCACGTGCCCTAGGTGTGCCCGCCTTACCTTGCGGAAGCAGTCACTCTTCCAGGAGCCTGGTCCAGACGTGGACGCCTAGAGCAACGGAACCCCTCGTGGGCCTGTCTGGGGCCCGCCCTGCCGGTCGTTGCCGAAGTCAAGGTGTTTCTTGTGCTCTGGAGACCCTAGGCTACAGCCCCTGGACCTCTCCTCAGCACCTCGGGGACGATGGTAAGCTCTGGGGGATGACTGGCCTCGTGGGGCATCACAAGGACCATCATCCCCTAGCGCTTACCGGGACTTGGGGCAGCCACGCCTGGCTGTTTTCCGGCTGCTGTGTGGGCCAGGATGTGCACCTCCTCCCCAAACTGCAGAGCTTTAAGGGGAGGGGAGTGGGAGAGGGATTCTTCTCATCTCCCCTTGGCCAAGAGCCCCCCACACCCTTGGGACCAAGGCTGCTGGGCCTGGGCCACCCTGGAAATCCTGGAGGGCTTCCGGGGAGTGGCCGACAAGACTGAGGATGCCAGCTGCACACACTCAGCCTTGGCCTGAGTTTTATCTGCGGTGGATGGTTTGGGTTCTACGTGGAGGCTCCCTCCCCCAGCCCCTTGTCTCTCTGGGGACCTCTGGTTGTCCCTGGCTGGGGCTGTTCATAACTATCTCCCAAGGGCCCTGCCCCTGCCTCCCACCAGGGTTCTCTCTCTGGGTCCTCCTCTGGCGGGCCAGTCCAAGGGTTACTGGCTTTTTCTACACAACGTGGAAGGAAGGGGCCATCTAGCTGTCACCGCTGGGTGGACTGGCCGCCGCTCCTGCCTTGGCCCAGCCCAGCTTACCCTGGTGTTCCAAGCTGGGGGGCTGGGGGTCCCACCCAGAGAGGCTGCCCTGCTTCCAGGTGTGGAGCAGGGACCGTGCCCCCGGGGGAGGTCAGGGTTAGGTGAGAGGGCTGGTGACAGTAGGCCTGGGACCCAGTGTGCCGAGGAGCCGCGTCCTGCCACCGCGGTGCCTGCCTGCAGAGGCCTCGGACACTCCGACCGGGGGCCTTCTGTTTGGAGGCCTGAGGTCTTTGCTCCAGCAGAGGGAGCCCGGGATGCAGGACTGACCCCCAGCTATCCAGCGGGGGAGCTGCGTTTGCTGGGACCCTTGGGAGACCCTGCCGTCCAGGGGAAGGCCCGTGGGAGGAGGACGTCTCAGGACACGGCTGCGCAGTTCTGCCCCCCTCCCTGCCCTGGAGTGTGCTGACTATTGACGCACAGGTGGGCGGTGGGCAGGGGGCACAGCCACCGGGGCGTCCATCACCTTTGGGAAGCCCGAGCAGAGGCTCGGCCAGCAGAAAGGAAAGGCCAGCCTAGTTAGCTGGTGGGCTGACGTGGGCGGTGGGTCAAGACAGCGCCACCCCCTCCTCACCCCGCTGCACCCCAGGGAAGCCCTGTCCGGTGGCTTTAGGCGATCCCCTCCTTCAGTGCTGAGCACAGTGGGAGGCTGGCCCCCATCGGGACCCCTTTCTTCTCGGGGTTGAGCGGGGGTTAAAGGCTAAGTGCCCTCTTCCTACACCCCAGACCTGCACACGTCTCACCGCAGCATCGCATTTCTGTCATAAGGATGTTGGCTGTCCCCGAATTTACCGTGTCATCAGCAGGCTATTCCAGCTACTATCACTGTGTCCACAAGAAACGTTAGTAGCTGCCATTTGTTGGGCAAAGTTGGCTTTTTTTTTTTTTTTTTTAAACTACCCCCGTTACCTCTGCCCCATCTGCCCCTTCTGGATGACACATTCTTTAAGCAGAATCGTGTGTGGGTCTTTCTGGGTCCAGCTCATGGCAGCAAGAACCCACCAAGGAACCAGTGAGCACGGGCAGGCCCTCCCAGGAGAGCTGTGTAATGGGCTGCAACCCGTCTCACTAAATCTGTGTTCTCCAGACCGTGGTGTGTGCGCTGAACTGGGGACAGGGCAGGGTTTGCTTGACATATGAATCAAACACCGGTTTAGCCACAGCCCACAGCCCTCCCCATCCAGCGGGGTCGTCTGTAATCTGGGCATCGTGCCTAGGCCTCAGTGTGCTGGCCCCTCTAAGAGGCACTAAAACACATCCCTGGTGGGGCTGTTTGGGTGCCAGGAAGCGCCGGGCACAGCCTGGCACACGGAGAATGCTCAGTGAGTAGAAGCTACGTCTTCTCTGCATAACCCTCCCGGTGGAAAGACTGTCTTCGTTAACGCACTGTGAGTAGTGCAGGCCCCAGGTCCAGCTCCTGGGAGCCTCTCGCGTCTTCACAAGCTGGACCCACTGACGGGGCCCTTGGACTTCAGGAGAACCCTACACCCCCTCCCAAATTACATTCAAACCTCTGTGTATGTACATTGCTCTAGAGATACGAGCCCTGGTTTTGACCAGGATCTCAGAGAAAACATCAGGAATGGGCTTGAGAAGGTGCCTTTGTCCAGCTACATCCAGACAGGCTGGTACACAGCAGCCCTATGGCCGAGGAGACCTGAGAGCTCGATGGGGGCACAGGCAGAGGGTGGGGGAAAGGCGTGTGAGGGGGTCCATGGGCCTGGTGCTGGCACCCCCAGCTTCAAACAGGTAAGGCTGCACGTGGGCATCACAGGACGCAGCCTCCACCCACCCCCTTCAGGTATAAGAGTACTTCCTTTTAACCTTTTAATTTTGACAAATTTAGGTTTACAGAAGTGTTGCAGAAACACTCCCAGGTACCCATCTCCTGGATTCCATAAATGTTAACATTTGCCCCATTTGCTTCATCCTTTGTCCACGCTCTTGTGAACCGTGTGGCAGTTAAGGTGCCCCTTTGCCTCTAAGTAACTCGTGTGTTACTCCCAAACAAGGACGCTGCCTTCCACGGCTGCAGTGTGGTCATAACATCAGGAAGTTGACATTGATTTGGGACCATAAAACCTACAACAAATCGTATTCAGATTTTGCCATTCAGTTGCCATGTCGTTTTAGCTTTTAATCTGGAAGGGTTCATGACACTGACATTGAAAAGCACAGGCTAGGGACGTCCCTGGTGGCGCAGTGGTTAAGAATCTGCCTGCCAATGCAGGGGACATGGGTTTGAGCCCTGGTCCGGGAAGCTCCCACATGCTGCGGAGCAACGAAGCCCATGCGCCACAACTACTGAGCCTGTGCTCTAGAGCCCGCGAGCCACAAGTACTGAGCCTGCGAGCCACAACTGCTGCTACTGTGGCAGCACAACAACTGAAGCCTGCGCGCCTAGAGCCCCTGCTCTGCAACAAGAGAAGCCACCGCATTGAGAAGCCCGCGCGCCGCGAGGAAGAGGAGCCCCCGCTCACCACAACTAGAGAAAGCCCACGTGCAGCGATGAAGACCCAACGCAGCCAAATAAATTAATTAAAAAAAAAAAAAGGAAAAGCACAGGCTAATTATTCTGAAGACTTTCCTTCAGTGTGGGTTTTTCTGATTGGATTTGGGCTTTGCACTTTTGGTGGGATTTTCACAGAAGTGATGCTGTGTCTGTAGTGTGTCATCTGTCCTACTCCTGGAGATGCTTTGGTCCCTCTGTCTCCTGTGTCCTTTTGACATGTTCCTGGCATTCTTTAGGCATTTGCTTCCTTTCCAGCGTAGCAAGGTATTCCAGGCTTATTCTGTAATTTCCCCAGTCCCAGCCCTGGAACCAGTCATGTTTCTGAGGAGCCCCAGAACCTTCTGGTGGAGCATGGCACTCAGGAAACAAGATGTGGTTGTTGGTTACACTCATGGCTGGGGTAGGAAATGGTAGCGCATGTCCATTTCCTTACTGGTCTATAAACATATTAAAAACCATGAGTTTACACTGATACTTCCAATTTCAAAACAACACAAGAGTCATTCTTCCCCTTTTTCATATTTGCAATTCCCTTGCTTGACAGTGAGACACCCGGCTCCATTATCCATAATATACTTATTTGCTCAATCCTAGAGTACACACAAAGCACCTTCGGCATTGCTCACCTATGCTGGTGAAAAACAAGGCTACTAACAAGCGTTTAATATTTGTTTAGGTTCTATTTTGTCTCTAGTCTGAGGGCATATAGTCAGAATAAGGTGTTTAAATTTTACTTGGGTGTTTCTCCCCCTTCGTTGTGGATACCCAATTCACGTGCAACACGGTTCCGTTCGTATACTCCACTGTTTTATTTCCCTACCCTTGTTTACTTTTGTTTGTGCAATATGTTAACATGGTTCCCCAATCAGAACTTCCCAAAAGGTACAACAGTTACATCCCCCCCCCCCCCCCCCCGCATAACCAATCTCTTTAGTCTCCGGTTTCTCCTTCCTGTGTTTCTTTTCGTACAAGAGTAAGATACGTGTGTATTTTATTTTCCCTTCTTTCTTCCACAAAAGGTAGCACACTCTACTCTTGCACGTTGCTTTTTTTCAATTAATAATATATCCTGGAAACCACATCAGCTGAGTTCTTCCTTATTCTACTATTATGGTAGCTATCACCATTTACAACTGTCTTACATTCCACCGTGTAGAAGTGCCATTTTATATGTGACTATTTCACTCGAGACTCTTCAGGCTGTTCCGTAGCTCCTGCAGTTACAAACAAGGCTGCAACAAATAATCTGTGCACATATATTTTCTTTTGTTGTCAGTGTATCTTTAGGGTATAATCCTAAAAGTGGGATTGCTAAATCAAAAGAAATATATTTTTCACTAGTGTTCAATGCCCCTTGGTAAGGGATGTGCAAACCTGCACTCTCACCAGCAATGAATGAGGGTGCCAGTAACGCCAGAGCCACACCAAGAGAATGTGCAGTCACACTTTTTGATCACTGCCGATCTGAATGAGAAATGGTATCTGTATAGCTTTCATTTGCATTTCTCTTGAGGTCAAGCTTATGTTTCAGGATCTAGTTTACTTATTTATGAATTCCGTTTTGCCCACTTTTCTATTGGATTTTTGGTATTCTCAATCTTTAACAGTCCTTCACTGATCAGGGATATTAGCCCATTATCTGTGAGAAATTTTCTTCCAGTGTGTCATCTGCCTTTGACCTTGTTTGTATTTTATCCTCATAGAAAAGTTTTGTTTTGTTACCTTTTCATATGGTTAAACTGATTAATCTTAAATTTCCTCTGGATTTTGAGTCCTAGAAAATCTTCCCAACACCCATGTCAAAGACATTCATCCATGTGTTTTGTAGTACTTGCATGGTTTCAATTTTTCCACTTAGATCCCTCATCTGTTTATTCTTGTGTATGCTGTGAGTTATGAATTAACTATCTTTTGCCAAATTTTAACCAGCTGTCCTGCACTATTAAAAAAAAAGCCTATCTGTATCTATTTCTGGACTTTCTATTGTATTCTACAGGTCTGAATACCTCCCTGATTCAATCAGAGAGCTTTTATAGTGTGCTTTAATGTCTACTGGAGATAGTCTCCTTGTAGTTTGTTTTAAATAACTTTTCCTGGATTTTCTTTCATTCAATCTTCTTAAAGCACATATTTAGGTAAAATTTTAATGCCAAAATTGATGCTCTTAAGTGTCAAAATGAAAATACCAGAAGCAGGGTTTCCAGGGATGTTAAACACCTGAAAGCAGAGGCTTGGCTGGGCCTCACCCAGGTCACCCTGTCACGTCTGGTCACGCACCGAGTCGCCTAGGAGAGCTGCTTTGAGCGCCACTCCTTCTCACTGTACAGGTCCCTGTAGCAGCTTATTGCATCGTTGATTGCTCTCGAAACTTTCAGGTTCCACGCATCATCAGGGCTGTTACTGGTAAGGACCTGCAAGCCGGCCTCGAAATGTGAGAAGGCTGCTGACAGCTCCCGTGTGGTTAGTTGGCGCAGGGCAGGTGCAGCCTCTTCACCCTCCTCCTCCTCTCCTGCCGGTTCCTGCTCCAGCTGCACCAGCTCCTCATTTGAGAGACCCTCCTCGTGGGACTGCAGCAGCTGGTCCACGTCAGCTTCTCCCACCTCTCCGAGGGCCACACTCTTGGCAAGGGTCACAATATTTTGTTGAAGCTGGGCAATGTTGTCTGTTTGGGAAACACTCTGGAACTGAACACACTCGGGCCAAATCTTCTTCCACACACTGTTCATTGTTGCTGGCCTGAGCTCCTCCCAAGCTATTGCAATGTTGTCCACGGCATCCATGATGCTGTACTTTCTCCAAAACTCCCTGATCTCAGCTGTATCGTCCCCATCTGTTGCTTCTAGGATGTGCTCAAAAGTCCTTCTCAGGTAATGAGCTTTGAAGGTAGAGGCCACACCTTGACCCATGGGCTGGATGGAGTCAGCTGTATTGTCATGAAGATATTCCACTCTTACATTATCAGACAGATCGCTCAAATTTACTGGGTGGCATGGCGCATTGTCTAAGATGAGCAGTGCTTTGTTGGTGAGATTATTTTGGGCACAGTATTTTTCAATGGCAGGGCAAAAAAAGTATGTGAACCACTCATGAAAGATGCTCCTGGTTGCCCAGGCCTTTTTATTGGAGCGCCAAATCACAGGCAAATTGGGCTTGGAGTACCCCTCCAGAGCCTTGGGGTTTTCTGAGTGGTACACCAATAAGGGCTTCAACTTAAAGTCCCCAGCTGCATTGCCGCCAAGCAGCAGCATCAAGCGGTCTTTGGATGATTTAAACCCGGGCTCAGCTTTCTCTTCTACCGAAATAAACGTTCTTTCAGGCATTCTTTTCCAATAAAGCCCTGTCTCATCTACATTAAACACTTGCTGGGGGGTGTACTCACCTTCCTGGATGATGCTTTTCAGGATTTCTGGATATACATCCTCCTTACCAGGAGCCGCGCTGCTCATCTTGAAGTGGGGCAAACAGTGGCGTTCCTTGAATCTCACAAACCACCCTTTACTTGCACTGAACTTTGCTGTTTGAGAGCGCTCCCCTCGTTCACGCTGTAAGTCATCAAACAAACTCTTAGCCTTCTCCTGAATAACGGTGACGCTCAGGGGCACGTTTCGCTGGCTCTGGTCTTCAAGCCACACACGCAACAACCGCTCCATCGTCTCCATGACTGCACTTCGGTGGCGAGTCAAACGGGAGGCTCTCAACGGAGTAGCTATTTGTGAACTCGCTTTGATTTTTTCTTTGTTATCTCGGATTGTCGCCACTGTAGAGACAGCAAGGCCTAAGGCCTTTGCGACCTGGCTGAGCTTTTCACCCACTTCAAACCGTCTTAACACTTCTAATTTCATGTCGAGGGTAATTGCTTTCCGTTCCCTCTTGGCTCTCGGGATGGCCGTCGCATTTCGGGGCCTTTTCCCAGGCATCTTTGCCTCCGGAATGTACTAAAAGAACAGCAGTCCCAGGTGCGAGAAAGCCTGTGGTTATTCTATGCCCCCTTGCAGAACTTGGGGACGAGAAAGTGGGGCTTCGAGGAGGCGCAGGCTGCCGTCCCTGGGGACGTGGAAGGGTCAGCACAGGCCGGCCCACGACACTGCCCAGTTTCAGGCCGGTTCATTCTGGGCTCCAGGGTGCCCAGCGTGGCCCTCTGGCGTCGATCAGAGCGTCCACTTCCCTGGACAGCACGCGTGGGTTTCCGTGACGCAGAAACAACTCCGTGAGCGGCAGTAGGCTGCACAACACACGCAGCCCCAGTGCCGTGCTTCCTCCCGGAACCGGTTCCCAGCGCGGCGCCGGGACCACCAGGAGCCCCCGGGCTGGGCCTGGCGGGCCGGCGTTCGCTCTTGTGAGCCGCTTCCCATGGAGGACCCCGGAAATACCTGTCCTTGGAGACGCCGGATTTAAAATAAATCTAAAGGCGCTGGATGTCCCCTCAGCACCTCGCCCGCGTCGGTCACCGCGGGCCAGGGCGGCGCGCAGGTTGAGATCCGCGTCAGGCCGTAGAGTAGACACCTAAGGAGAGGTCCCCGCGTCGTCGCCTTGGCCTCACCGCGCATGCGTCAGGCACCCGGAGGTCGGCTGGGGGTGTGGCGCCCTATGACCTATTCGCCGCTGAACTGGATGTTGCAGTGGCTGGTGGCGGCGGCCGGCAGCAGGGCGGTGGCCGTGCCGCTCGCCGTGCTGCAGGGATGTGGCGGTGGCCCACGAAGCGGCAGGACGGCTGGGGCAGGCGTGAGGGCCCTCGGAACCGCCCAGCAGGTGAGCGGGGAGGCGTTGCCCTCCGGTTCTGGGCGGCAGGGGCGGTGGCTGCGCTCGACGCGCGGTGACGCCATCCGGCTGCGCCGGCCGGCGCGGGGACCGGGTGTGGGAACCGGGACACCGAGTAGCGGGGGCGTGGCGGCGGCTACCACATCCCCCGGCCAGCGCGGGGGAGCGGGGTGCGGGAACCCGGGCACCGAGAGGCGGAGGCGCGGCGGCGGCGACCACACCCCCGGCCGGCTGGCCCCGGGGCTCCAGCCCATCCCCGCGGCTGAGCAGGCTGACGCTCGCCCGAACCGGTCTCCGTCTGTCCTCCGAGCCCCCGCCCTTTTCTTCGAAAGTTCCCGCTGCCTCTCAGCGCCCTGCCCACTGCCCGCGCGTCCTCATTCCGCTCTCCCAAGAGCCGCGTGCAGCGAACTGCGTTCAGGCCTCGCTCCGCTGCAAACCTACCGTGTCTCCTCGGGCGCCCGCTCCGACCGCGAGGTGGTTTCCTCCTGGGCTCAGCGGTGATATGACTTCTGCACTATCTCGCAGGGTTGCTCTCCGTTATGATGACGGACGTAAAAGAGTTTTGTCAAGTGTTACGTGGTTTTTATTCGAACAGCATTCGTCGAGTCCAGTTCTGCCACTCTAATCATAACTAACATTTTTTGAGGGCTTCCGTGCTAAGGGCTTTACGGGGACTGTCTCCTTTAAGTCTTATTATACCCGTCCTTTAGGTAGGAGCTGCTCTAACTCTGTTTTATAGGCCAGGAAACGTAAGGCCACAACTGGTCAGCATCTTCGCTTTTAGATACTCCTGTATTGTACGCCTTCCCGTGGGTTAGATACTCTGAAATACACCACATTTTAAGGTTTGTTTTTGTACATCCCAGGGAGCAGTGATCACATTGAATTCTTTTCTGAGAGACTAATGTGGAGACTCCGGATTTTGATCGGAGAAAGTTATCTTGGTTTTCAGACTATTGAAAGACAGAGAAGGGTTCCATGGGTTCATTTTCTGTCCTGTCTTCAGGAGTGAACTTTTCCCTCTCATCTGTTCATTTCGGAGCTGGTGCACGTCAATTTCAGGTTGTTTCCGCAATATCGGTGAAAGCAGAGCCTTTCACCTGTGGCCACGTGGCACTCAGCATTGCAGGGGGTTGTTCTAGTTGTTAACCGGGTGGAAGGCAGTAATTGACGGGGTGCAGCACAGGTGTGTCATGAATTCCATGGACCTCAGTGGCTTTAGTTATGAAGGGAGGAAGTTGCATGATCTTTGGGTTCCTTCCCAGGCTGAGCTGTTCTGTTCATCTGTGGAGTCTGCTAGCCAGGGCATGTCACAGGGAACAGGACAGGCAAGGGCTTTGCCCCATGAGCTGCTCTCCTTTGAGGGCTTGGTGACTTGTAGGCTGAGGGGGGCATGTGAAGGCTGGAGATGAAGTAGCAGACTGCCTTATAGTTAAAAGATGTGCCCTTTTAACTATAGTCAGCACTCCTCAAGGGGAAGCTTATGTTCTGGAAGTTTCTATGAGTTATTTTTTCATTCACTGAGCTTCCTACATTGTTCCTGCCACACAAGACAATAAATGTGTCGGTAGCATGTTAGGCGGTTATATGAGGTATGAAGGAAGAGGAAGCAGAACAAAGGAAGTAGGAAACGAAGAGAAGGGGTGGAGGAGGGTAAATGTCACGTTATCTTAGGCGGGGTAATCGACTTCTGAAGGAAGTGAGGATTGAGCTGCGGGCAGATTCACAGGCGCCTGGTGGGGTTGCACCTGTGTGCCAGGGTCACCTGATTTGTGATCTTACAAAGAAAGGGCCGTGGTATTTTGCTTGTTAAAGGGAGACTGTGGTATGCACAGCTTCACGTGTTGGCTTTGCATATCCAAACACCAAGAATGGATGGTAGACCCCTGTCTTTGAGAGCTGCATGTGACCTAATGTGGTCCCCTAACCAAATCAGAAAAAGACTAAATTATAAATTAAAATAAAGGAATTGGATATTTTCTCAAGTTTTGGAGGCCTGAAGATCATACTTTGTCCTTCTAGGGCTGGAGGCCGCCTGACAGTGAGACTGGGCACCAGAATCCTTGTCACACACCTCCAGCGCCCAGTGACCTTACCTCAGGCGCTCACCAGCGTCTCTGAACTTCTGCGTTCCCACCCCGCAGGGGGATGGCAGCACCTGCTTCCTCAGGGTGGGCACTGAAGAGCGGAGGAGGTGACCGAAGCACCTGACACCCAACCAGGGCCCAGGACCACCACCTTCTCTGCCCCTTTACCTAGACTTCCCCTCACAGTGACAGCCTTTGTGACATCAGGTTCTGGTCCCCTTGTGCGCGGTGACTTGCGACGGTGGGGAGGTGGCATTCACGGCGCAGAGGCTCCAGGAGCCTCATCACTGTTAACCGCCATGTCTCCTTCCTGAGCCTCCCTGTTTGGAGTTTTCCTTGATTTTAGTATCTTTCTCATAGCTTACCTTACTTTTTAGTGCTCTGTGGCCTTTGATAGGGATGTGTGAGTAATTTGGCTTACGAGCAAATTAATAATCACTAGGGAATGAGTTTGCTTTGGGGAATAGCCTGCCTCACCATGAAAGATGGCACGACTGAAATAACGCAAGTGTCGTCACCTGTGGATCCAGTTTCATTGTAAAAAAATATTGGGAACAACCCAAATCTTTGGTTAGGTTGGGGTTTTTTGAATACAGTTAGTAGTAGGTTAGTGAGTGTGCTTAGAGCTTGTTTTTTAGTATGGTGGCTTTTATTGTGCTCGTTTTTGCTGTAATGGCTTTTGACCTGTGATAGTGAAAAACCGAAATTGTCTCTAGTTCTGTCCTTAATTGATGTTAAGTATTGTTAGCAGCTTATGGTAAAAACTGTTGTTTTCCTCTTTGAGAACTATAGAAAATACAACGTCTAGGAAAAACATTTGCTTTCTTGACAAAAATACTGACCTGTGGCTGATCAAAGATAAATCATAATACTCTTTGCTTTTTAAAGTTCATATGATTTTAATGTTAGAATAATGTTTGTTTTTGAGGCTGTAAAAATTTCAGTGACTAAAATTGCCTCAGGCAGGAAGTGATTAGTTTTGTTTTGTTTTTTGACAGCTGTAGCTATAAAAATTCTTCATGGGGCTTCTCTGGTGGTGCAGTGGTTAAGAATCCGCCTGCCAGTGCAGGGGACACCGGTTCGAGCCCTGGTCCTGGAAGATCCCACATGCCGCGGAGGAAGTAACTCTGTGCGCCACAACTACTGAGCCTGTGCTCTAGAGCCCCGTGCTCCACACGAGAGAAGCCACCGCAATGAGGAGCCCGTGCACCGCAACAAAGAATAGCCCCACTCGCTGCAACTAGAGAAAGCCCGAGTGCAGCAACGAAGACCCAACGCAGCCAAAAATTAAAAATAAATAAATTTAAAAAAATTCTTCGTATACCTCTGCATTGCATTTAGTTTCTTCTTCTCCTGTTTGAATCATATTTTTAATGAGATAAAGCAGATAAAGGCCTTAGGTTTATACCCCAGCCCAAATCCTGGTCCCTTTGCGCCTGTAACTGCCGCTGTGAGAAGATGCCCCATCGGATTGCAGAGGAAGCTAATTCTCTTTCCCGTTCCAGTGCCTCCTGGGAATCTGCTTTCAGCAGTTGGCTCTGTGGAAGAGACAGACGTCAGTTTCCCAGTGGCTGTGTTCAAAACCACCCGAAGGTACCTGTCTTTCTCTTACCATCGTTGGCAGCATGAGGTCACAGGAACCGAGGCGAGTGTGGCTTCCTTGGTGTCCAGCATCATTGGGAGTGGGGACAGGGCGCGTGATGGCTCAGGAGGCCCGGACCTCTCGTTTTCTGGCTTCCATATTCAGTCACACTTAGCTCTCCCCATTTCTGGGTTACCTGCCCCACGTCTTTACAGTTTTGATCTATCGGTGTAGGTGGTGAAAGAGAAACTCTTCCAGTAGGAAGTTGCTGCTGGGTGAATCTTTGGCGATGCATGGGAACAAACCTTTCTTTCTGCGCATCTGAGGGCCGAGCTGAGTCTCACGTTTGGAAAGCAGAACAGAGACCTCGTGTAGACTGCAGTTAGTTTGGGGCACGTGTGCCCGCGGGGGTGGGCTGTGGGCTGTGCTCAATGCTTCTCGGGAGACCCTGTGTGCAGTGCAGAGCGGAAGGCAGTTAGGCCGTGGCAGCGCATGCCGGTCTCACCAAGCTGAAGTCAGGAAGAAAACTCGCTTCTCCCTGACTCTTCCTCTCCTGGGTTGACAGTATGGCTGCTTTTGTGAGTGTGGTGTGTGCTCTTAAAGTACCAGAACCTCATCATTTTGTCCCAGTGGGTTTGAGAAGTTCTTTAAGAGGAGTAGAAGAAACACAGACTTAGAAAACCAACAGCTCCAAAACAAAAACAAAAACGAAAACAAAATGGTAAAAGGGACATTTGACAAATCAGATTGTCAAAATTGTACATTTGAGAATTTTCTAATTCTTTAATTAAGTTAAGTAATTAATTTATTTTTGGACACACGTGCAGCATGTGGGATCCTAGTTCCCCGTCCACGGATTGAACCCTTGCCCCTTGCAGTGGAAGCACAGCGTCCTAACCACTGGACCGCCGGGGAATTCCCCACTGGAGGATTTTTTTTTTTTTTTTTTTTTTTTTTTTGCGGTACGTGGGCCTCTCACTGCCGCGGCCTCTCCCGCCGCGGAGCACAGACTCCGGACGCGCAGGCTCAGCGGCCATGGCCCACGGGCCCAGCCGCTCCGTGGCACGCGGGATCCTCCCAGACCGGGGCATGATCCCGTGTCCCCTGCATCGCCAGGCGGACCCTCAACCACTGCGCCACCAGGGAAGTCCAGGATTTTTTTTTTTAAAGCGTTCATTGATTTTGAGTTAGTCTGGGGAGGTGAGCGGCCAGTGGCCTGTGCGTGGGTGGGCCTGGTATTTCCTTCCCCTCACTCGTTTGTTGACATGGCCTCCCTCCCTCCCTTTGTCTTTGGGGCTCAGCACCTCCATAGCTTGTGTGGATCTGAAGCCTCGACAAATCTGCTTGTGAAGTTACAGCGTAGTTTGGTGATGTGGGTGGGTGAAGTGAATATTCAGTGGGTGTGTTTCTCCTGGGAAATGTCTCCTGCTCGGGTAGCCAGGAGCAAGAAGTGGAGCGGGGCCCATGAAAGCTCGTTGGGAGGAGTGCTTACATGATTCGCTACAAACGTCAGACTTCTTTGAAGGCTCGTGTTTTGTCCTTAATGTTTATGCACATCTTCCCTCTATCCTATAATACGTCTGGCTGTTCCTGGGATCATTCTGGCCTTCGGGCTTCCGTGGCTTTGCGTTGGGCTTGCTGCAGTGGGGCCGTGTACGTCGTGGGGCAGCTCGGGCTTTTATCCTAGAACTTGTGTGAATGTTGTGCTCAGGCCCTGCCTCTGCTGTTGTTGGCTGGCTGTGGATGGATTGCCTAGGGGAGAAAGTGATTTTTGTCTCAAGCCTCTGTGTGCCCACCTTTTCTTTACTCAGGGGAATGATTTTTTTTTTTTAAAATATTTATTTGGCTCTTAGTTGCGGCACGCGGGATCATCATCGCCGTGTGCTGGATCTTTCTTAGTTATGGCACTCGGGCTCCTTAGTTGTGGCACGCGAGCTCTTAGTTGTGGCATGTGGGATCTAGTTCCATGACCAGGGATCGAACCCGGGACCCCTGCATTGGGAGTGCGGAGTGTTAGCCACTCGACCACCAGGGAAGTCCCAGCAATCTGCATTTTAAAACAGCATTGTTTTTTTTCCTGGTTACAGATGTAATACATGCTTGCTGCAAAAAAATTGGGGGAAATAAATAAAAGTATAAAGAAAGAAATCACCATCTGCTAACTCAGGCTGGCCTTTTTTTTTGATCCTCCTGGCCAGTCTGAAAGCGGAGCTGCTCACTCTTTTACACCCTCTGTCTGACTGTCCCGTTGCACACTCCGGCAGTGGCGCACCGCGCTGGGGGAAGTGTGAGGGGTCAGCTGGGCAGGGGTCCCGCGGGGCAGGGAGGATGCGCCATGCCTTCGCCTCCATGAACCTGAGAGCTGGCGGGGCCTGGCTGGCTGGGGCTCCGCGTGCTGGCGGAGAAGCCAGGGCGGGCAGTCACCTGGAGTCCTGTTTGCCGTGGTTTCAGCTGTGTTACAGGCGTGTGCAGGAGTCGGGTGGTGGTGAGGTTCCATACTCAGGGTCGTGTCCTCGCCGTGCAATCCTCAGTCTTCCCGTTGTTTCCAGGAGGAGCTGTGGTGTTTCCAGTGGTTATGGTGGTGTTGACAGCGGGCCATGTCTGCAGCTCCCCAGACGGCTTGTGCCTTCTGGGCAGCGGGCTGTTTAGGCGACAGCAGCTAGCAGGCCTTGGCGCTGCACTTTCATTCTCGTCAGCACTGTTTTCTTGTGGTGCCTGCTGTCCGACCAGGGATTGAACCTGGAAAGCCCAGAATCCTAATCATTAGGCCACCAGGGAACTTCCCTCCTTTAGGATTTTTTTTTTTTTTTTCTTTTTTGCGGTACGCGGGCCTCTCACTGCTGTGGCCTCTCCCGCTGTGGAGCACAGGCTCTGGACGCGCAGGCTCAGCGGCCATGGCTCACGGGCCCAGCCGCGCCACGGCATGTGGGATCTTCCCGGACCGGGGCACGAACCCGCGTCCCCTGCATCGGCAGGCGGACTCTCAACCACTGCACCACCAGGGAAGCCCTCCTTTGGGATTTTTAAAGCCAGTTTGGGGGCTTAGTGCTCAGATGTACCACATTTTAATCCCTCTTCTTGCATTGGTTCCTGTTTATTAAAATAATCCCGGGCTAAAATTGTCCATGTTAGTAGGAAACAAAACCAAGACCTGTCCTGCGGAGTGTGAGCTGCCCTCGGAGAGAGGCGCAGCCCGTGTGTGTGAGGCTCGTCTGAGGAAGAGGCCCAGGGTTGCTATGCCATGTCCTGCCTGGGACCTCAGCTCTTCTGACTGCTCGTCTCTTTTCTAGGTGGACCGGCTGGAGGTCGTGAACAAACAGTGTTATTACTGCCCCTGGGACATCGTCTGAGGTGAGGGCTGGGTTCAAGGCCGGTGTCCTAGACGTAGGTTTTGGTTTTAGTGTAAGGTGTAGTTTTCTGGGAATTCCCTCGTGGTCCAGTGGTTAGGACTCTGAGCTCTCACTGCCAAGGGCGCAGGTTCAATCCCTGGTCGGGGAACTAAGATCCCGCAAGCCTCGTGGCCAAAAAAAGGTATAGTTTTCTGTTTTTTTTAGAGAAATGCCTTCCCCGGTTTCACTTTCCAGCACCCACTTGTGCTCGTTTGTTTTGGTGACACGACAGGAACAGTCTTCCAAGTAGCGCAGGACCCTCATAAAGCTATAACTGCTTCAGTTTTGCCGAGTAACACGTGCCAGCTGCCAGCTGAGATCTGGAAGGGGGAAGAATAACATGACGGAGGGAGGCGACGTCAGCTGTCGATGGGCATTTATACTTCGACCTCAGACCTAAGCCTGTGGTTTGGGGCCAGGACAGGTGGCCTGTCAGAGCTGCTCCGGGCTTTGCTGGGAGAGGCGCTGGGGAGGGGCGGCGGCTGTGGGGGGCACACCCTACAGTGCCTGGCGCCTTGGTCTCTGCAGAAGTTTGTGTGGTTCAACATCGGCAGCGTGCACACCTTCGAGCGCAACCTGGAGACCGCCCACTGGGAGCTGGGCATCGAGCTCGCGGAGCAGACGGCCGTGGTCTACACCACCGAGAGCGATGGGTGAGTGGGTGCAGCTGGGCCCGGTACTGGCCACGCAGCACTTCCTGCTGTACCCGCTCAGGCGTGTTACAGGCGTTCTCCGATAGTCACGGTGTCTGTGGTGGAAGATAAATTTGTTGGCTCTGTTTTTATTGAGGAAAGAATTGATCGGGGAAATGTTTAGCTAGGCAGCCTGAGGACTGTGCAGTGGGCCGGGAAGGGCTCAGCTGCGGGGAGGCTGTGCTGGGCCTGGAGGGGTTCTGAGGGAGGGGCCGCAGCTGCCCTGCCTGCCCCACAGGTGAAATCGAGCAGGTAGGTGTGCGTGGATGGGAGAAGCTGCAAATACAGGTTGGCACATTAAAAAACAAACTGTTGCGGCTTCCCTGGTGGCGCAGTGGTTGAGAGTCCGCCTGCCGATGCAGGGGACACGGGTTTGTGCCCCGGTCTGGGAAGATCCCACATGCCGTGGAGCCGCTGGGCCCGTGAGCCATGGCCGCTGAGCCTGCGCGTCTGGAGCCTGTGCTCCGGCGGGAGAGGTCGCAACAGTGAGGGGCCCGCGTACCGCAAAAAACACACACAAAAAACTGTTCCCTTTTGTGTAGCAAAACCAAGTTCTGGAGCCGTCCACTGTTCATGGCCTGGAGGCAGTGTTTCTGGCTTGTCTCTCAAGGGAACGTGACAGATGGTTTTCTTGGACTTTCTAGGTCTTTCTTGCGAAGGCTGGTGCCCACCTTTCTCCTGATCGGAAGCCTCCTCTATGTCGCGAGGAGGGGCCCGATGGGGGCTGGGCGTGGCAGGAGAGGAGGGGGCCTCTTTACCGTTGGCGAGACCACAGCCAAGATCATGAAGAACAACGTCGGCGTGCGCTTTGCAGACGTGGCTGGTTGCGAAGAAGCCAAGTTGGAGATCATGGAGTTTGTGAATTTCCTGAAGAATCCCAAGCAGTATCAGGACCTCGGGGCCAAAATTCCAAAGGTACTGATTGGAGAAAACACGATGCTCTGAGCTTCGCCCTGGTTCATTGTGGACGGAGCTGGGACAGCGTAGCCTTTGGTAATGACACTGTGTCTTATTAATCACAGTGGGGGGGCTTCCCTGGTGGCGCAGTGGTTGAGAGTCCGCCTGCCGATGCAGGGGACACGGGTTCGTGCCCCGGTCTGGGAAGATCCCACATGCCGCGGAGCGGCTGGGCCCGTGAACCATGGCCGCTGAGCCTGCGCGTCTGGAGCCTGTGCTCCGCAATGGGAGAGGCCACAGCAGTGAGAGGCCCGCATATCGCAAAAAAAATAAATAAATAAAATAAATAAATAAATAATCACAGTGGGGAGTGGAAACCGCATTTGCAGAGTAGTAAAGTGAAAATCCTCTTATCTGATCAGCTGTTTTAAACTATAAAACCGGAATCATAGGGACAGTGCACGCCCGCCTGGAGTGTGTTTATTTCACCTTCAAGTGCAAACATACGTCTTTGTTGGTGTGGTGTCTCGTTTAGAGCACAGGCCTTCCTTTGAGTTTGGCCCCAGTGATCAAATTCTCTGTTA
This sequence comes from Phocoena phocoena, assembly GCF_963924675.1. Lineage (NCBI taxonomy): Eukaryota > Metazoa > Chordata > Mammalia > Artiodactyla > Phocoenidae > Phocoena > Phocoena phocoena. The sequence continues at coordinate 59,519,919 of NC_089238.1, forward strand.
AATATCTTGCACAAAGCACTTAACGTCTATAGTTTTGTTTCTTTAAAATGAACTGAGAACGTAGAAGCAATCTGAGTGCAGGATCCTATATTTTTATGACTTTTTCTTACTCTTTCAGTTTTCTGTTCATTCAATTTGACAGCATTTTTCTTTAACAGTTTGCTGTTATTACTTTATTATCTAAAGCCTTCAACTTTGTTTTTGAAAAAACAACTTTCTTTACCATTACTTATTATCAAAGTATATAATTAAAATAAGTACATGGAATTCCCTGGCGGTCTAGTGGTTAGGACTTGGGGCTTACCTTGCCATGGCCCGGGTTCAATCCCTGGTTGGGAAACTAAGATTCTGCAAGGAGTGTAGTGACAGGTGTGCGGTGTGGATGCAGGTTGGGGTGCTGTGCAGAGGATGTGGAGCTACGGTGATTCTGGCCACTCCGTCTACTTGCGGGTGCCTCTGGGCATCGACCTTTTTTTTTTTTTTTTTTTTTTTTTGGCATCGACCTTTTGAGGGCCCGGCTGAAGCTGTGAGTCCTTTTCCCAGAAAGGTTTGCGTCTCACACAGAATAGATTCACAGACCCCTCGAGGTGTCCCTGGGCCCTGGACCAGGCTCCGAGCTCTCGGGTGGCTGGAGCTCACCGCACTGACCTTCCTGGTGGCCCCATGCTTCCCCCAGCGTGCCCTGAACAACAGGAGAGCATGACTGACCGCTGGGGCTTTGTGGGCAGGAGGTCTGTGCTTCTGTCTGACCACCTGGTGAGAGCTGGCTGGAAAGCCGGGTGTGCGGGGCACAGAAGGCGCCCTGCCTTGAGGAGACCCTCTGCGAATCCGCATCCACGTTCACGGGGACGTGGGGCCCTGACGCCTTGTGGTTTTGAGTTTTGTGGCTCCCTCCTCCCTCCCTTTATGTATTTTAGTTTTGTCCTTAAAGACTTAAAAAAACAACCTTAGAGTCTCCTTTGAAATAAGTAGATATTAACCCACACCCTCGACTAGAAATGGAGCAATAGGAGCCCCGTTTAAATCTCTCCTCGTTTTTCACGTGTAATGGGAACCCCGAAAGGAGCACTGAGGTGTGTTTCTGGGGCGTGAATTATGAATTTCAACCTTAAGTAAGCGTAGAAAAAGGCAGGTTGTCGATCAGGAAGCACAGGTGCCAGTGACCACACACAGGTGCTGCCTTCACAGCTGCCGGTGGACGAGCTGGACAGAATCACGTGACCAGGTCTGGGGAGTGGGCTCTTGTTCGTCCTGGTGTGAGTTGGTGTGTTTCGTAGGGCAGTTTGGCAAAGACCGTTAAACATCAGACCGTGAGATCCAGCGAGCCCTGCCCTGGGAGCGTTGCCTGAAGAGATAACCTGCTCGGCTGGACTGGGGGTGTGGGGGGCTTTCCCACATCTGCAGCGTTTGAACGTTTCATGGTGAACGTGCGTTCATTTTACAAGCAGGAAGTATCACACCGAAAGCAAACCTTAGCCGACCTGCGTGGAGCAGGCCTAGAAAACGCCTGTTCAGTAGAACGTGACTGTCTCCTTGGCTCCGTCTGTGCCCTTTCAGAACCAGGCATTGCCTTTCTGTTTCAGGGAGCCATGCTCACTGGTCCTCCTGGTACCGGCAAAACGCTTCTCGCCAAGGCAACTGCAGGGGAGGCCAGTGTGCCCTTCATCACCGTGAACGGGTCCGAGTTCCTGGAAATGTTTGTCGGCGTCGGTCCAGCTCGGGTAGGTTGATGCGCCCTTGTCCTTGCCCTGGGCTTCGTGTGGGACCCTGGCAACAGGCGCAGAGCACAGATGTGCAGGGGGACCCGGGCGGGCAGGCAGAGCGGCTGAGATGAGAGTCGAGTGCCAGAGGCGAGGGCTTAGCTTGGTGAGCTCTTTAGTCCTGTGTTGGTACCAGTGGCAAAGCAGACCCTGCGTGGACTCCTGTTTCACGTCCGTGACGTGTATGCAATGGCCCGAAGAAATGCTCCCTGTGTCTTGTTCATTGAGGAGATTGACGCGATGGGCAGGAATTGCGGCCGTGGGCGCTTTGGGGGCCAGAGTGAGCAGGAGAACCCCTGAACCAGCTGCTCGTGGAGCTAGACGGTGAGCGGCTGCACGACCGTCCCCCAGGCCTTCCTCTGTGCGGGGCCTCCCCGGGCGAGAACCCCTGCTTGCTGTGATTTGAGGAAGGCTGTTTTTGGCACACACAGTGGAGGGAGCTGCCCTCAGAGCTCAGCGCAGGACGGGGCCGATACCCAGGCTCCTTCCGCGTTGGCCTCTGGCCCGGGCCGCCTCCTGCCCAGAGCCCCTCTCCGCTCTCCCCACTGGGGACCACTGCTCGGGGAGGTCCCAGCTCCGCGTGACAGCCCGGCAGCCCTGCCGAAGCTTCGCGGGAAGCGTCTAGGCGTTCTTACTAGTTTCCAAATTTGGAGAAGCTTTTGTTGGACCTTTGGCAGGTCTTGTCCTCGCTTTGGCTTTGGAGCTGTGTTGGGGTCCCCGATATGACCCCGGGTTTGGTGATTCACCGGGAGGACTCCATGTTTAGTTGGATTCAGGACCACGGTTGAGTGGGGAGCAGGTGCCTGGTGGCCAGGGAAGCTGGTCACAGCCTCTGGAGCCCTGGAGTCGCAGGATGCAGCTACTTCCGTGGCAGCGGGCTGGGTGACACTCGGGAGTGGGGTTTCCCCTGGGGGCTGGTCACGTGGCAGCCTCTGCCCAGCACGTGCTACGATCCCAGCCTCCCAGGAGGAAGGCAGGTGCTTCGCAGAAACCACACGTCTGCACGCACAGTTGAGGCGCAGGGAGCCCCTCTTATCAGGGAGCGGTCCTGAATCCCAGGTCCCAGAGGTGGCCGAGGGCCCCTGTGAGCAGGCCTTTCAGCAGATGAGTGCTGGGTGAGCTCAGGCCCTCGCCGCTCCGCCTGCCTTCCAGTCAGGCTCCCTGAGCCCAGCAAGCCGTCCAGGGCCTGGGTGGAGGGAGGTCTCTGCAGCGGCCCAGGGCTCCGACGGTGGAGGCTCTGCCCGGCCCCTGCAGCTCGCCGCGGGGTGTCAGAGGCTGGCCATGATAGACCAGTAATGAATTAGGATGGGCGTCCATGGCCTGAGGAACGTCTGGTCACCCACCAGTGCACGTGCGCCTCAGCACTGGGGGCCGCGGGGACCAGAGCCACTGGTTGCTTCCTGAGACGGGTCAGAGCTAGCCCTGGGCGTGAGTGTCCGCCCCACACTGAGCGGCCTGTGCAGTGGGCTGCGGGCCCGCAGGAGAAGCAGGCCCAGCGTGGGGCTTCTGGGGTGGGTGGCAGGGGTCCCGGGAAGACGGGGCCAGCTGCGCAGGGGAGGAGCCCTGGGAAGAGGAGAGACTCCTGCTGCCTGGGCCCCCTCCTTGGGCTCACCTGCTTCTCTCATGTCCAGGGTTCAGCTCTACCACGAGCGTCATGGTGCTGGCGGGCACCAACTGCCCCGACATCCTTGACCTGGCCCTGACGCGGCCCGGCCGGTTTGACCGTCAGATTTACATTGGTGAGTGTGCTGGTTGCCTGGGTGCTGAGGCTTGGCTTTTCCTTCCTTTGGGTTGAAAGTTGAGTTAGATCTTCAGCTGTGTATTTGGAGGAGATTTTGATCGGGGTCCTAAAGCCGTTAATACAGTGTTGTGAAAATGGTGGAGGTGCGTGGGTGCCCCCCACTTTGGGAAGAACAGGTGTACTTGGGGCTGGGGGAAGGTCACTGCAGTCCATGCAGGTGGGAGCGAGGTGACAGACTTGGATCCTTCAGCTTTTACTTTTTGTGCGCCGTTAGTGAGAGCAGCATTCACCCTGGCCCTTTCCACCGGTCAGGAGGTCCTGGGAATTTAGGACTTGAGTCCTGCACGGACACCCTGCTGCCAGGGCAGCCAGAGTTTTGCTTGTGGTTGGGTCCCTGTCCTGGGATGGATTTACGTGGGCCAGAGGCTCCACGGTCAGGAAGTTCTTTGATGCGTTGAAGAGTTGAACGTACGTGACCTGTGGGTCGTTCCTGCCGCGGGGAGCTCCCCGACCCGGGTCGGACAGCCAAGCATGCAGCACAGACACGCAGGGGAGGGCCCTTGCAGTGAAGTGGCTGCGGGTGGCCCCGCCCTGGCCCTCAGTGCCTCTCTCTCTGTTAGGCCCCCCTGACATCAAAGGCAGGTCGTCCATCTTCAGGGTCCACCTGCGTCCACTCAAGTTGGACGAGAGCCTCAGTGAGGACGCCCTGGCGAGGAAGCTTGTGGCCCTCACTCCAGGCTTCACAGGTGAGTGTGGCCAGGTGGGCCGTGTGGGTCTGGACGTGTCGTCGGTGGGTGGTATCTGGTTGTGCCACTTGGTCCTGGCATGTGCTACCCTTGTCTTTAGAACTTTTGAGTCTGATGGACATATCGGAGGCCTCAGAGATGATTAGCCCTAAGGCTGGCTTGTGCCTGTTTGAACTCCTGCCACCCCGGGAACATAGTGCAGTGACGTCTTGTCCCCTTGGCATGCTGCCCATTGAAGGGGTCATGGTTCAGCACTTCTCAAATTGGATGACAGACCTGAGTGTCCACGTCCAAGAAATTGAATAAACTCCAAGTAGGGATAAACCCAGAGACGTCCACGCTGAGATACAGTGTAATTCATGTTGGTCAGAGATAACGAGAGACTGTTGAAGCCAACCAGACAGAAGGGACACCTAGTGGGGACGGGTCTTCAGTAAGGTTAACAACCGATTCTTCTTGGAGACCATGAGGCCAGAAGGCTGTGGATCTGGCAAGACTGTTCTTCAATAGGGAAGGAGAAATAAAGGCATTCCTAGATTGTTTTTTAAAGTTGAGGGAACTTACTATATTTAAACCTGCCCTCCAGGAAATGCTGGAGTCCTCTGGGCTGAAATGAAAGGGCGCTGGCCAGTGACTCGAAGCTGTGTGGGGAAATAGCCCTGGGAGAGGCAACTGCATAGGTAAACGTAAAGGCCAGCATCCTGTGTGTTTTCGGTTTGCAGCTCCTCTGTTTTCCCTTTATGATTTAAAGGGCAGGTGCTTAAACCCAAAAAGACATGTCTGTGTTATTGGGCACACGACGTAAAAAAAAAAAAAAGTAACCTGTGAAGGTGGGAAGGGCTGTGTAGGAACAGAACCTTTGTACGTTGTTAAAGCTGGAAAGGGAAAAACTGATTCTAACCTCCCTGTGGAGCTGCCAGGAGACTGAAGAGCCAGCACAGTCTGTGCAGAGCAGAGATGGAAGACACACTTCCCTAATGCAGAACTGACTACGAAGCTCCAGCAGACAGAAGGGGGCTGCTGGCGCAAGGGTGGGCGTCGACCAGTAGAGTAGAACTGGGAGCCTAGATGTGCGCTTGTGCATCTCGGTCAGTTGTTGTTTTTTTAAATTCATTTTATTCATTTATTTTTGGCTGCGTTGGGTCTTCATTGCGTGCGGGCTTTCTCTAGTTGTGGCGAGCGGGGGCTACTCATTTTTTTTTTTTTTTTTCTTTTGCGATACACCGGCCTCTCACTGTTGTGGCCTCTCCTGTGGCGGAGCACAGGCTCCGGACGCGCAGGCTCAGCGGCCATGGCTCCCGGGCCCAGCCGCTCCGCGGCATGTGGGATCCTCCCGGACTGGGGCACGAACCCGTGTCCCCTGCATCGGCAGGCGGACTCTCAACCACTGTGCCACCAGGGAAGTCCTTGGTCAGTTGTTTCTGTCAAGGGTGTGAAGACCATTTGATGGGGAAAGAATAGTTTGTTCAATCAAATGCGCTGGGACGACGGTGTCCACAAGCAAAAGGACGAAACTAGACCTTAGACCACATGCAGCGGTCAAGTCAAAATGGATAAGAGACCTAAACTGTGGAGCTAGAACTATAAAGGTCTTAAAAGAAAATCTTCGTGACCTTGGATCTGGCAATGGTTTCTTAAAGCACAAGCAACAAGTGAGAAAACAAATTAGACTTTTCCAAAATTAAAATCTTTTGTGCGTCAAGGGACATTATTGAGGTGGTGAGAAGACAGCCCACAGAATGGAAGAAACTATTTGGAGATTATGCATCTGGTAGGGGTTTATAATCCAAAATATTTAAAGAACCCGATTTAAATATGGGAAAAGGATTTGAACATTTTTCCAAAGAAGGTCTGCAGGTGGCCAGAAAGCAGACGAGCAGGTGCTCAGCGATGGTAGGAAAACGCACATCAAAACCACAGTGTGGGGCTTCCCTGGTGGCGCAGTGGTTGAGAATCTGCCTGCCAATGCAGGGGACACGGGTTCAAGCCCTGGTCTGGGAAGATCCCACATGCCGCGGAGCAACTAGGCCCGTGAGCCACAATTACTGAACCTGCGCATCTGGAGCCTGTGCTCTGCAACAAGAGAGGCCGCGACAGTAAGAGGCCCGCGCATCGTGATGAAGAGTGGCCCCCACTTGCCGCAACTAGAGAAAGCTCTCACACAGAAACGAAGACCCAACATAGCCATAAATAAAATAAATAAATAATTAAAAAAAAAAAAAAAAAAAAAACCACAGTGTGGTGCCGCCTCACGCCCACCAGGATGGCCGTAAGAGGCAGATGCATGAGTCGCCAGGGCTGTAGGGAGGCGGCCGTGCTCACACGGTGCTGGTGGGGATGTAAGATCGTGTGGCCACGGGGATCCACCTGGCAGTTCTTCCAGAAGTGAAGGACAGTTACCGTATGACCCCGGTTCCACTCCTCGGTATCTAAGAGAATTGAAAACATTTGTTCACACAAAGGCTTTACACAGATGTTCACAGCAGCATAATTCATAATAGCCGAGAGGTAGAGGCCACCCGTGTCCAGCGGTGCGTGACCGGATAGATGTGTGTAGAGTGGGTACAGAGGGCCAGCTGTACTGGCCATGTTATATCAGGGGCTTGAGCGTCCGTGGAGTTTGCTATCTCCTGTGGAAGCCTCGGGGCAACTGTGCATGTGATGGAACCTCATTCAGCTGTGAAAAGGAATGAAATAACCAGTACACGCTACGATAGCGGATGAGCGTGAAAACACTGTGTCGAGTGAAAGAAGCACACAGAAGACCACCTGTCATGTGATTCCATTTATGTGAAACGTCCAGAAGAGGCAAATCCATAGAGATAGAAAGTAGGTTAGTGGTTGGCTGGGCATGTGTACAGGACCTAGCCACATACGTCACATCGGTGACGGAAACGTCTGAAATGAGATCAGCGCAATGGTCGCACATCTTGATAAACTTACCAAAAGTGTTTGAAAGGTACACTTAAAACGGATAGATTTTATGTTCAATAACTCATACCTCAGTAAATTGTTCAACCAAAATACTGGCTGAAAGCAACGGTGACTGACAGAGCAGGTCCCGTTTCCTTCCAGTCCTTGACCTACTTTAGCTCTGGTCCCTCTGCTGGAGATTTTCCTCTTAACAGTCCGCCCTGGGGCACTGATGGGACTGTTTCTCCTTTTCCGGGTCAGGTGCTGATATTTCTAATGTTTGCAACGAAGCGGCCTTGATCGCCACCCGCCACCTGAGTCCTTTTGTCCAGGAGAAGCGCTTGGAGCAGGCGGTTGAGAGGGTCGTCGGAGGCGAGCCGGGCAGTGCTGGGGGGCGGTTTCCAGCTCTGACCCACAGCGGGCCCACCCTGGGGCCCAGCTTCACTTCAGTGAGCTGCAGTGGTGGACAGTTTTCCAGACCAAAATCTGGGACTTGGGATCTGCCAGCAGCTTTTGTGCTCTTACTAGAGCAACATTTATAATTTCAAAGAGGTGTAACCTCCAGGGCGCTGTGTCAGACCCAGGTTCGGGTGCTGCCCGTGGCTGAGAGGCAGGTTTTTTGCGTGCTCCCCTGGGAAGCTTCAGCGTGGGGTAGAGGTCTCCCGAGTGCCCTCCTGGGAACGGAGGTCCGGGAGGTGTCCGTGTGGTCAGCAGCTGTCCTTCATGATCCCGCCCCACAGCTGTGAGAACCAGCCCGTCTCCAGACAGCAGGTTGGCAGGGCTGCTTTGTCTTTGCTTCACGTTTTATTGAAGTGTGGCGTGCACAGACAAGTGTCAGTGACCCAAGGCAGTCGCCACAGCTGCTCGACGCTGTCCTGGCGGCGCCGCTGAGCTGACCAGCCCTGAAGCTGAGCTCACGCGAGTCGTGGTGCCTTCTCTGTGCCCTGTTCCCTGCCTGCAACTGGGTGTAGGCGGCATAGAGAGCGCTCCTGGTCTCCCTGCGTCCGGCCTCACTGCCAGTCAGGTCACGGAGAGTAGCTAACCCCCTTGGCTACAAACGGGCCCCCAAAGGCACCTGCCGCTTGCACGGTGGGGCAGAAGACAGTGTAGCGTCTGGTGTGGAGGGACAGGCGCCCAGCAGGCCTGAGCGGTGTGCGTGGAGCGGACAGGCTGCGGGCCTGTCCTGGGCGGACGGAGGCCCTGAGCAGCCCCCAACACGCCCGCGGTGCAGAATGGGGCCTTGGCACCCACCTCTCAGCTGTCCGTTTGTCCTCTGCCTCTTGCCGTGAACTTGACTTGCAGGTCTCGAGAAGAAGATGCAGGTCCTACAGCCCAGCGAGAAGATGACGGTAGCCTACCGTGAGGCTGGCCACGCGGTGGTGGGCTGGTTCCTGGAGCATGCAGACGCCCTGCTCAAGGTTGGCCCATCCCCCTGCGCATCTGTGGTGTGGTTCAGGGCCCACTCCCCTCCCGGGGGTGCTGTGTGGGCACGGTGCATTCCAGGTGGCGGCCCTCCTCACTCTTTGAGGATGTAATGGTCTAGAATTTGTTACACGATTCCCTGAGGGGTGAGTGGGCAGAGAGGGGGGGTGCTGGTTCCAGGAGGGGTCTGGATGCTGGCCATCTGACACCTGGAGGTTCCACGTTAAACTCACCTCACTCTAAACTTTCCCCTGACGGCACGGCTCCTCCACAGCTTCCTGGGATGGCGGGACAGAGGGGGTTTCTGTGTTCATCCTTGGGGTGACCTGTCAGCGCTGGGGCCCAGGGCTTCCTCTCCTCCTTCGGGATACCCGGGGACCCTGGGGGTGACAGAGCGCGCCTGCCGTATCTGGCAGGTGTCCATCATCCCCCGGGGCAAGGGGCTCGGGTATGCCCAGTGCCTGCCCAGGGAGCAGTACCTGTACACGCGGGAGCAGCTCTTCGACCACACGTGCGCCATGCTGGGTGGCCGGGTGGCCGAGCAGCTGTTCTTGCACATCACCATGGGGGCCCAGGACGACCTGAGGAAGGTCGCCCAGAGTGCCTACGCCCAGGTAAGGTGGTGTCCGCGGGGGCTGGGAAGGGGGCTCAGGGCACCGTCCGCCAGGCTCACGCCCGCCCCTCGCCTGCCCCAGATTGTGCAGTTCGAGATGAGCGAGAAGCTGGGCCAGGTGTCCTTTGACCTCCCCCGGCCTGGCGAGGTGCTGGTGGAGAAGCCGTACAGCGAGGCCGCGGCCCAGCTCATCGACCAGGAGGCTTGGCGGCTGGTCAGCTCTGCGCACGCGCACACCCTGGACCTGTTGACGCGCTCCCGGGAGCGGGTGGACGAGGCGAGTGGGGCCGGCCCGTCCCCAGGGTCGGGGCGGGGGCTCTGCGGGGCGCCGAGCGGACGGCCTGACATGGTCCGGTGTGCAGGTGGGCAGGCGGCTGCTGGGGAAGGAGGTGCTGGAGCGTGCCGACATGGTGGAGCTGCTTGGGCCCCGACCCTTTGCGGAGAAGACCGCCTACGAGGAGCTCGTGGAGGGCACCGGTGGCCTGGAGGACACGTCCCTTCCCCAGGGGCTGAAGGGCTGGTGCTGGGGGCTGGAGGAGGGCGGCACGGAGTGCCCCCTGCAGGAGAGCCCAGCCTAGCGCCCCTGCCTGGAGAGCAGCCTCCGGAATCTCCAGAGAGCAAATTAAAACGCGTGATAATCACAAATGGGTGTTTTCAGGTCAGGGTCCTCTGAGCCCATGGGGATTCCAGCTCCCAGCACGTGCCCTTCCACCGAGGCGGGGGCTGGGACCCTGTTCCCGAGTCAGTGGAGGGCAGTGGCCGAAACTCACCTGCCCCCTGGGGGCCTGCGTGTAGGACCTCCCGGGCCTCCCCCAAGGTGGCTGGTGGGCTCATTTGCCGGGGACAGCTGCCCAGCGCAGGGACATCGGTGCTGGTCACCTCACCTGCCCTGGGGAGAGACGGAGAGGGGGCTTTTGGCCCAGTTCAGAAATCCTCAAGGTCTGGTGAGGTTCAGAATTGAGGAAAGGAGAATACTAGCCAGGCGCCAAGCGCGTAGCTGTTAGGGTGGTGGAAGACCAGTTAGTCCTTATGGAGGGGCCTCGCCACTTCCACAGGCGGGGTGTCTGTGGGGTCTGAGCCTGAGGGGTGCCCCAGCGGAGCCACCCCTGTTCTCAGGGTCGGGGCCTTGCCAACCCTGCGTCTCTGGGAAGCTGTGTTCCTCGTGGCCCGTGTTGTTAGGGTCCAGGACAGGGGGCTCTGGGTTGCTCCACGTGGTAGGACAGCCACCGGGGGCCGTAGCTAAGCTCTAGGGCTGAGCCTTCCATTCCCCGGTTGGTCCTGGAGCGAGACCAGGGCCCAGCCCCCGGGGAGTCGGGGTTAGTGGAAGTGGCCCCGCGGGTCCCCAGAACATGGCCAGGGCATAGGAGTCGTCAGAATTGTGACAGTAGCAGCAGCTGCTGCCTTGCGGTGGGTGATGCGGGCTGACTGCGAGAGCAGGGGCACCGCCCCACATGCCCGCCGCTGCTGTCCCAGCCACGGCCACACGCTGGGCCTCAGGGATGAAATTTTCCAAATCGTTTGGGATGTTTGCCTCAAAAATAGAGTTTCCAACTTGGGACAAACACTTTCAACTTTGTTGCTTGTGAAATGTGTATTGCTGAATTTCTGCCATCTCCGGGGTTCGCCCTGAGATGCAGCCTTGGACACTCAGTCTCCGTGTGTTGAGCTGCTTGGCGTCCTGCAGGGGCCTGTCCTGGGGCTTTTTCTGGTGGAGGTGGGGTGCACTCCTTGACCCCAGGAAGGACCCACGTTGTCCTGAGCCTGTTCCTTGGGAGACTGGGTGCAGCCCCTCCCCGGGTCCAGGGCACGCCCCTGGGGACAGCGCCCCTGCCTGCGTGCCCCGTGCCTGCACCCCCTCCAGTCTCCTCAGCGCCCCCTTCACCTCGCACCCTGTCTGGGCCATCGCCCCACCTGGGCTGAGGCTTGGCCAAGGATCTCGGGTTAGGGAGGCTCAGCCCCGCAGGAGGAACCGCCCGGCACGGGGCACGCGGCCTGCGTCTCATGGTGGTTAAAACGGTCAGAGTTTAGGCTTCATCCTTGGTCTTCTGCTCACAGGCGGACCCTGCCTGGCGGCTGCCTCCCCAGGAACCTGCCCCAGGCTGGGAAGAGCCTCTCGGGAGTACCTCTGCCTCTTCCAGCCTGGGCTTGTGGAGGCAGGGTCTTCGCTTCTTTAACGCCTCGAGAGCCAGGGCGCTTGGCCCTGAAATGTGACCCAAATAAGAGCCCAGGGCGTGTCACAGTGGAACCCCCAGTGGCTTTAGCTGGGGGAGGGCCAGAGCGTGGAGCTCCTGGAGGCCCCTAGAGCAGCCACCCCCGGCCCGCACGCCTGAGCTCCCACGTCAGCTGGAAAGGAAGAGAGTGGTCGGCGAGACTTAGGACAGGGTGCCGTTTTAATCCTGCTGTTTGGAAATGAGATCTGCAGAAGCCGTAGCGAGAAGGATGGGAACTCGGCCCGGGGGAAGACTGGGGGGCGGGGGGGCACGGCTGCCCTCACGGGATCCCTTTTAAGTGAAATTCTTGGTTGTGTCTGGAAGACACCTCCCTGTTGCTGCCCCTCACGTGCCCCTCCTGGCGCATAGGGCGACCCTTTTCCTGGCGGGATGTGCTGTAGCCACGCCCCGTGGGCCCAGCATGTGCCCAGGCCTGTTTTCCTTCCCCAGAAATGTTTCAGTGGAGAAGGGGTCAGGGCAGGTGGCCTTGGGGACTAAAAGCAAGCTTACACGTTTATTTTAAAACTGTTCTTGGACTCACTGTCTGACTGGAAGCCGGTTCCGTCCCTTAGTATGTAAGCAGCGTCCGGAGCAGCCGAGTCTGGCACCCCTGAATTGGGGGCCAGGCGCTGTGCCCAGGTCCCTTCACGTCCCCACGCCCCTCGGGCTGCTGCACGCGTGTGCGTGCCTGTGTGCGTGTGTCTGGTGGGCCGCGGGGACTGTCATTGCAAGGACCGGGGGAGGGCGAACCTCGCCTGCCCCTGCCCTGCTCGGCGGTCTGAGGCAGTCGTGACATATTTGGTGTTCCGAGCTCAGGAGGTGGGTCTGGCTCTCAGGCAGGGATCACGACAAGCAGGGTGTTAGGGTCTGGGGGCTCTGGTGCTGACACTTCCTGGGCGGCAGGAGGGGCGCAGGGTTGGAATCAAGGCGGTTAGGGCAGCAGGGTGTCCCGCGGGCTGGAGCTTGGCACTGCCGTTCAAGACTGGAGCCCCGAGACCCCCGGGGGGTTGCAGAGCGCCTCTCACGGGCAGATCCCTGCTCACCGCACCCCTAGCCGGGAGTCTGGTGACAGACAAGAATACCATTCCTACAGACAGAAGTCTCGTCTCATCCCTGGGCCTGGTCCCTGATCCAGCGACCAGGAAGAGCTGGACGTAAGGCCACTGGGCTGTGCTTACGCAGAGGCGCCATGTGGGGCGGGCAGCGTCCACGGGGCCACGGCCGCCCGGACCTGCCCCGCCTCGGCCCCGGGCCAGCCGGCCTAGTCCTCCTTGGGCCTCTCCACGGTGAGAAACGTGTCCACAACGGCAGGCTGCCGCTCGGGGTCACCAAAGGGCTGCTTCTCACGGTTCTGCTCGGCCCTGGTGCGTGTCCAGGAGGGGGAGCGCAGACAGCCGGCCCTGGGCAGCGGGTGTAGGCCTGGTGGGAACACAGGCTGGGGTCAGTGTGGCTTGGGGTCCCAGGTCACTCCTTCAGCTACTGGGCTGGGCCCGTGTGTGCCTCCAGCACGGCGTCGGGCCACACGTTGGGGTGCCCTGGGCACCAGCAATGTGTACACGTGGGTCTGGGTGCAGCCGGGCCAGGGGCTTTCCTGTTGTCCCCAGGCGGGTCCCCATGCAGCTGAGGCGCCCGCCCTGGGGGTGAGCCTGGCCCGGAGCAGGTGCCACTCCCTCCCTCCCCGACCCCCCCCCACCCCGGCCTGCATGGGCAGTGAGCCGGGAGCGGGGAAGGTCCCTGGGCCCCCATACCCCTGGCGGCTCCTGTGCCGTTTCTGCGGCCTGCGGGCTCCAGCCGCTTCCCGGGAACTGAGCTGAGGAGGGGCTAGGACTGGTGAACACCACCCACTTCGCGCTCTGCCTACTTGATATTAAACCCAAGTAGTGAATTCTGCTTTCAGTGGGACTGTGGCTGTGGCCTTACGTTGGCATTTGAAAAGTGAAATTAAGGAGGGGTAGAAAGATCCCTGAGAGCTGGCAGATAGGTGTGTGAAGTGCAGAAATGGTGAGTGAAATGGTGCCGTGTCGACAAACTCTTAAACACGCGTCAGAAAGGAAATCGTTTTCCAAAATGGGTCTCCAGGGAGCGGTGCTGGGTGGCCTGAGGCCCCAGGACCTCCCGCAACCCCCTCCAGACCCCGGCAGCAGCCCCACCTGCGGGCGAGTCGCTGGCCAGGTTCTCGTCATCCGAGTCGGCGAAGACCTCGGCCAGCTCCTGGTCGGACATGTCAGTCAGCTCGGTGAGGTCCAGGAGGTCGAAGTGCACCTCCAGGGACGAGACGCTGCTCAGGGGCTCTGGGGGCAGAGGGGCGTGTCAGCGGGGCCAGGTGAAGGCCAGTGCGGTGGGAACGAGGTGGGGCTGACCCATCCCCGGCACCTGCTCCCTGGGGCGCACCCGAGGCCCAGGGACCCGCCCCTGGTCCCAGGGAGCACGCTGGGGCAGGTGGGCTGTACTTACGCCGCCTCTCCGTGACCTGCAAGAGACCCGGTGCCGGTACTGGGACGCCCACCTCCTCCTCGGCCACAGGTGAGTAGCTGCTGGTCCCCGTCCCAGGAACGGGGGTGCCCAGGGCAGCCCTTGGCACCTCGACCTCCTTAACTACCCCTGCAACAGAGAGAGCGTTACCCGGGAGGGGACTGCGGTCTCCCACCGCCACCCCCAGGACGCAGGCTGGGAGGACTTGAGAACCTGGCCCATCGAGCCCTCCCTTGAGGCTGTGGGCAGGGATCGCAGTGGCCAGGGGTGACCTTGGGTCAGGAAGCCAGACAAGGGGCAGAGGGCTTCTCCGAGGATGCTGCCCTTCCCCGTAACCCTGATTTCCAGACCCTTTGCCCTGATTACGTGAGCAGGAATGACCACAGGTCTCGCGGGGACACTTGCTGGTCCTGTCGGAGACCTCAAGACACCAATACTGTCACCTGTCTCCACTTTCTGGTCCAACCTACGGTCGGGTGGGCGGTTCTGCATTTGCTTGCCCTTTGGCGCCCTTTAATCCAGAATGGCCCCGGCTCACGTGTCTGTCCCGTGTTGTGTTTGAATCCACATAACACGTTCTCACATGAAACGAGGACGGTGGCCACAGCAACCCCTCCCCACCGACCACGCCTCCGGACTGGGAATGTTACTCCAGGGTGTTTCCTATGCAATTCTTGTTTTTATGTAATGGCTCATTTCATGTAACTTTTTGTCGGGTGAGAGGCGAGGCCCCTTGGCGATCTGCTTGGTGGAGACTGTGCCACCCAGGGGCGGGCCCTCCACCCCACGGAGTGCTTGCTGTTACCAGGGCAGACTGCTCCATCCACACCTCCTACCAGCTCCTCCGGAGTGTTCCAGGGCCCTCTGCCCCACACAGCCAGGGGTCCCAGTCATCTGGCCGGCACGTGCCCTGAGGCAACGGGACCCCTGGCTCCCTGGCGTCCCCACTCCTGCTCTCTCCTGAGCCCCGCCCCCCGACAGAGACCCCACCTGCCCCCAGCTGACCCCCAGCTGAACCGGTGCTCAGTAAAGAGTGAGGAATGCCTTCCCGCTCCCTCATCAGTGTGGCCGCCCATCCCAGGGGTCCAGCGCCGAGAGCTGGGTGTGGACGAAGCCCCAGGAGCAGCTGCCAAAGGGGGGCCCAGCAGGGGGGCCCAGTGCCGACAGCTGCCAGTGAGGGCTGGGCCTGTGTGGCCAGCAGCCTGGCGGGCCGCGTGGGTTTGGAGGGTCCCCGGCTGGGTGGGATTTGCAGCTGCAGAGCTGGCTGGGTCGCCTCGCCCCTGGCTTCCAGGAGGGAACCGCTCCCTGGGAGGCGTGGCTGAGGGGAGGTGGGCCTGCCGACTGGCGGGGCCAGCCTGGCTCTGCCCTGTGCTGTGTCATCACTCAGGGCCCAGGGCTGGCCTGCTGGACTGGGGCTGGGGATCTGGTTTCCACCTTGCTGCCGCATTTGGAACGTGGTGTCTGAGCATCCTTGGAGGGTAGGGTTACACCCCCTGGTGTCCGGCCCGCCCAGCCCAGCAAGGACACGTTCCCGACCAGAGGGCACCAGAGCTGGGGGTGGGCGGGGAAGCTCTCCCGAACATCAGAACCCCTGCTGAGGGTCGAAGGCCCAGGAAGCCCTTGGGGACCTTTGCTCTGCGGGAGTGTTCTGCTTCCTCAAGGCGGGGCCGCACAGCGGCCGGGTCCCCCTCCCCAAGGGCGCACGCGTGCCTGGAGTGTCCTGCTCTGCTTCTACACGTGTCCCATCGTCCCATCGTGGTGGGTGCCTGGCTGGCTGGGGGCTGCAGCTAGGTGCTGCCATTTCTCTGGAGCCTCCCAGTGGGGCAGGTGGCTCTG
Organism: Phocoena phocoena; assembly: GCF_963924675.1. Classification (NCBI taxonomy): domain Eukaryota; kingdom Metazoa; phylum Chordata; class Mammalia; order Artiodactyla; family Phocoenidae; genus Phocoena; species Phocoena phocoena. Next base: position 59,535,632 of record NC_089238.1, read on the forward strand.
GGTTAATAACAAGAATGACAGTGGCTCATGGTTTTCTGTGCCAGGCAGAGTTCCAGCAATATGTTTTCCAGCTAGTGTCACAACCAGCCACGAGGAAGGGACAGTGAGTCTTGGCCAGTAACACCGAGGGGTTCAGCTTGTCGAGCGGGAGCTCTCGGCCACCACCTGCTGGCCAGCAGAGGGAGGGGAGACCCTGACCTTGCGCCCACAGGGAAGCTAGGCCCTGACCGGGTGGAAGGGGACTTAGCGTAAAAGGTGGGGCAGAGGCGGGAGTCTCTGCTCATAATGGCCCTCTCTCACCTTATCTAGAAAAGAAAGCGCTCTTCACCTGTGCATCTGGCAGATTCCTGAGCCGGACTCGGATGGACAAAATAGGGGATTCCTGCCCTCTTCTGGTGGGGCAGGGCTGGGGAGCCCTGGGGGTTGTGGTCCCGGGGGAGCCCTGGGGACAGGTCTGAAGGAGGGTGGGAGCTGGGTGACAGCTGGGGAGACAGCACCATCAAAGGCCCTGAGGGGTGCGTGGCTGCCTCTGAGGCATGGCTGGGGTGGGTGAGGGCAGGGGGACACCGGTGGGGAGACATCTCTGGCTGCTCTCTGAGCTGGGAGGGTTCCGAGCTGAGTGGGACAGCCTCTACCTGCATGTTTGTGGGATGGGATGCAGTCCAGGTGGGAAAGAGGCAGTCCACAGGTGCAGAGATGGGGGCAGGGCAAGGAAGCAGGACCTCCTTCCCCATCCGGCCTTGGGTCAGGGGGCTGGGTATGCAGATACGCCTCATTATAGATCCTAGGATCCAGGGGTCCCAGACAGCCCAGGACAGACCTCCAGCCCCTACAGGCACAGTGGCCTTTTGTACTCATTGTAAGAAGCACATTTTATCAAATTTCAGCATCCCTGAAACAGCAAACCATCTAGTCGATGGTGTCACAGAGCCAATGGAAAATGGTAACGGTGAACTTTTAAAGTCACCTTATGTCTACTTTCTTATTCTTTTCATCTCCCTTTGGCAGTGGTCTGGTCTTTATTTTGTAAATCCTGGTGTCCTGGCCTGTGTCAAAGCTGTGTGGGAGAGGAAAAGCAGAAGATGCAACTTTTGGCGTCGAGGACACTGATCTTTTGGCTGGAAGGATGTGAAGGGAGCAGGACCTTTGCTTGGTCCTTGTGTACAGTAGGTGCACCATAAATGCTGGTTGAATGAACGAGCCCAAGACCCCACCCCAGAGTCACTAAGCGGCTGTGCTAGGAATCACCTGGGTCTGTCTGATACCCTCTCGATAAAGCCCTTGTAGGAAGAAGGGAGAAGTTCTTCACGAGTGAGACCCCCTGCTCTTCGTGGGGTGTGAAGCAGAGGAGTGACCGATCACACAGGCAGGCACAAGGGCAGGGGTCCTTGGCAGCCGGGCCAAGCCGTAGGCTGGGTGGGTTCAGCAGACCCCAGGGTTGCCCAGGCCAGGGCAAAGGTGAGCGGTGTTTTTGACGCCCCAGGGTCAGCAGTGGGCTAGCAGCCTGGCAGAGCCCCCAGTGAGGGAGTGAAGCCCCTGGCCCCTGCAGGGGGCCTGCTGCCCTGCCCTGTGGCAGCAGCACCCGCGTGGGGAGACTGGAACTGGGGGCCCAAGGCCTGGTATGAACGCATATGATAGTGTTACCCTGTGCTACGCTGCTGACCTATTTTCCAGCACATTCGTGCCAAGAACTTGGCCCAAATCTCAAGTTCCCTGCTGTGTGCCCAGGGTTTTGCCCCCAGCATGGAGGAGGTGCTCTGCACATACCCAACGCGAATGAGTGAAATAATGAATAGCGTAGAAACCAGCATGGCTGCAGGGAGGGAGCGACGGGCATCGCCCCCGTTTCCCCAGCCCCTGTCCCTGGAGCCAGTGCTCCTCCTCGGAGCATTTTGAGGATGCCGGGTGGGCCCCATCTAGGCTCAGCCCCTGCAGGGCAGGGCCCAGGCCCCTCTCTCCCAGTCGGACAGACTTGGAGGTAGGTGGGCTAGAGACTTGGTCTCCCAAAGGCACCTTCGGGAAGTGCACCCCGTCCTCTCCCCTCCACGTCTGTGCATTTTGATATTAAGAAATTACTGTTAATTCGTTTAGGTGCAGAAATGCTGTTTTAATTATAAAAACCTTATCTTTTAGAGGTAATTTCAGAGATACTTAAGGATCAAACAATATCTCTAGGTTGGCTACAAATTACTACTGAAGGAAGGTGGGTGCAGGCGGTGAGGGGCGGGGTGGGGGGGGACTTTACCATACTGTTGTCTCTACTTGTGTGTGTGCCCCTCTCTCCAGAGTAAGTTCCAAAAAGTCAGCGAACTCAGAAAATGACAGTCACAGCTACCCACGCGTGACGCCCCCATGTGGGCAGGACGTGGCTACGGGGTAAGAAGCGTGTGAAGCCCACCTCCCGCTGCTGTGGCCCAGCCCCACCACGGTGCCTGCGCAGAGGAGGTTCCTGGAGCACTGAATGAGTTAGGTCTCGGGCTCCAGTAAGTGACGTTCAGAAACTGAAGGGTCGTTAAGCTCCCTGCCCTCTGCTCCCTCTCTGTGCAGGCAAGGGGGGGCCTCCACTGAGAGAAGGGGACACGGAGCTCAGAGGGGCCTGGCTGCTTTGCCGGCATCCCCAGCCCTTGCTCTCCAAACCTGCCCCATGAAATCCTCGCAAAGCCGCCACCCGGAAGCCCCGGGGTCCTCGTACTGCCAATGGGAAGAAAAAGCTGGATCCCTGCCACAAACGACAAAACAAAGAAAACCCACACCCACTAGCCCCTGAGTGTCTCGGGTGGTGCTCGGAGGGAGCGTGACATGGGCCCCTAGACAGCCGTCTGGAATGCACCTGCCCAACTCGGCCTGCAGACAGAGCAGTAGGTGGACCCACTGCTTCAGGACACTTCCAGGGCCAGCATTTTGGTCTCTGGAGCAGGCCACTGGTGTGGCTAGGGGACCCCCAGCGGACCCCTATGTGGTCAGGGAGTGGCTCCCTGGTATGGGACCTCCAGGGAACCCCGGGTGCATCTGGGGCCTGGCCGGGTGGGTGGAGGAGCCCGGCAGCTTGCATCCAAGTTCCGAGGCCGATGGCACAGGAAACCCCTCCTGAAAGGTTCCTGGGAGGTTCCTAGGAACCTGTCCTAGGAAAGGTTTCCCTCCCACCAGGCCAGGGCCAGAGTAGGGCCAGACTCCTAGGGAAGAGGCCCCCGGTACACCTCTACCGTCCCGACAGCTGGCAGGGGCCGTGAGGAGGGGTCACTCCGTGCACACCAGCCCTCCCAGATGTGTAAGCTCCTGGGCCTCGCCCCGGCAGCCAGCAACCCCTGCCGGCGTGGGAGCCCCCGCAGGCGGAGCCAGGTGCACCCCCCCCACACACCCGCTCCGAGCCCCTATCTCAGCCTGGTGCCCCGAGGATCCCGGCCGCGGCCTCCCCGCCCTACCCCCAGGGAGGCTCGGCTGGGCCGAACAAAGCACACGCGCAGCTAGGAGGGCAGCATCCCCCCCCACGCCTCGCTGACCTGGATCCCGACTCTGGCCCTGGCACGCCCCATCTTCCAGATCCCCGGCTCCGCTGGGAGGGGGCTCAGGACCAAGCTCTGGGCCAACCACTCAGGAGCGCGCCAGACACCGCTGCCCGGGTCGGGAGCGCGGAGGACGAGGGGGCGGGGACGCGGTCCGTGCGCCCCCCGCCCAGCGCTGGGGCCGTTCCGGGCGGTGCCCCCGCTCGTCTTCCCGGGCGCGGCGCACTAGGCTCCCCCCCGCTTCGGCCCGGCGCAGGGGGACTCGGAGCTGCCGGTGGGTCTTCACAGCCCCGGGGCGTGGCCGATGTGTGGGCCCAGGGGGAAGGGGCTGCGGGCCGCTGCGGGGAAGGCGCAGCTCGTGGGCTCCCGGGGGCTGGGGCCCCCGGGGGGCTGGGGCCGCACTCACCTCCCGGGCTGGCGCCCTCCGGGGGCTCCATGCGGCCGGCAGGGCCAGGGAGGGGCGCACGCGGCGGCGTCGTCACCCGGCCCGGGCGCCCCTGCAGCTGCGGCGGCGACTCGGCCCCGGCTCCCGGCGCAGCGCATTGGGGCAGCAGCCGGGGGGCCGCGGCGGCGGGGAGGAGCCCGCGGGGCGGGGCGCGCAGCTGCTCCGGGGCCCTGTTCCCCCACCCCCCCACCCCGTTCTCCTTCCCTGGCCCCGCAGCACAGGTGCGGCCCCGCCCCGCCCCGCGCGCGCCCCCTGCCGGCCCCTGCCCCTGAGGACCCCTCCCACGCGGAGACTACCCCCTCCTGCAGAGCCACCCCGACCTGGCCGCGTCCCCCAACGCTGGCCCGGCCTCTGCGGCCCCTGCGCGCGCCCTCATTCAGCAGCCGCGCCGACTTCCGTCCGTTCACCCCCGCAAATTTGTGGGGCGCCAACTACGTGCCGGCGCTCTGCGGGGTATGGAGGGGCGGGCCTAACACCCTAGGGCCCTTAAGCCAAGAATTGCAGAGTGTGATAAATGCTGTGGAGAGACAGGGCGAGGGGGCGGGGTGGGGGGCGGCGAGAGCGTCTAAGGGCTAGGCTGGGGGCAGGGGCGGGGGGGGGGCGGTAAGGGAGGTCAGGAGAAGGAGGCGGGCAGAGAGGGGGCCCCGGAAGGAAGGCAGGCAGGATCTGGGCGTGCTGAGAGCACCAAACGGTTCGATGGAGCCCCACTTCCAGACACTGGACCCTGCACGAGGCCCTGGAATGCAGCTTTGTGCCAGGCCCTTGGTGCATTAATTCTCCCGGGGAATCCTTAGAAGACGGGATCCTGAGTTTCCAGGTGAAGCTGAACACAGGGTAGGCAGCCGACCAGGGTGCCACAGCCGGGCGCTGGAAGCCGGAAGATCCAAATGCAAGCCCATGGTCTGCACAAAGACGAAACAAACCAAAGAAAACCGTCAGGGAGACAGTTTGTTCCCAGCTGGGCGTGGAAAAATCCGCAGAGGAGGGAGGTGAGTATGAACTTGGTGTTTGCAGGAAAGCACCCTCCTAAAGGCAGGTTGTCCATACAGCTTCAGCCAACAAAGGGCCTCACCACCTAGTCCAGCTCCAGTCACACGGAGCCCATGGCCTTTGAAACTGTCAGTCAGTGAGGCAGGCTAATAGTTCCCATTTTTCTTTAGTTTACAAAACAAACAAAAACAAAAACTGCTAAAATGATCTCATGGCCCACGAGGACAAGCCACTGCAGTTTGCACTCTGTGCCACTCCAAGAGGCAGGTCAGCCCCCTGGGGACAAAGCTGAGCTACAGGGTGGGTGGTGGGGACATAAGGAGGTCAGGACAGTAGGTGGGCACTGGCTGCTCAGACTCAGCTGAGGTGGAAGTTTGTATTGTCTCAAAATGGTCAGAGCAGTATTTCTGATTCCCTGTGTCTTCCAGAACCTTCTGCCCCCGTCAAGACATTCCCTGTCTGTGCCCCTTCTGCTCGAACCTGGGCAAGCTTGTGGCTGCTCTGGCCAATGGACTGTGGCAGGTTGATGCCATGTGACTTCCAAGGCTGGGTCTTAAGTAGGATTCACCTCTTTCCGAAGGCTCCCCTGGAACCCGGCCACTCTGTGTGAGAAAGCCCAGGCCATTTGAGGGGCCACTTGAGTGTTTTCTGGCCCACAATAGCCAATGAACCAGAGATAAGGTCTCAGCCAGTAGCCAGGCGTGAGAGCCTGCCTTTGAGCCACCCCCAGGGGGTAATATGTGGAACCAAGGTGGGCTGTCCCCACCGAGTCCCAGCCAAGTTGCAGATTCATGGGCAAAACAGATGTCACTGTATTTCATTTGGGGGCAAGCTGTCACACAGCCATAGTAACTGTAACAGTATTGGTGTTTATTAATTATCCCCATTTGGCATATGAATAAATGGATACAGACGGAGTCTTGTCAAGGGCATCCTAGCTGGTAAACAGCAGGTGATCTGACTTCAGAGGCCAGTGCTTATTTTTAACTTTTCATTAAAAACATTTTCATGGGGGGCTTCCCTGGTGGCGCAGTGGTTGAGAGTCCGCCTGCCGATGCAGGGGACACGGGTTCGTGCCCCGGTCTGGGAGGATCCCACATGCCGCAGAGCGGCTGGGCCCGTGAGCCATGGCCGCCGAGCCTGCGCGTCCAGAGCCTGTGCTCCGCAACGGGAGAGGCCACAGCAGTGAGAGGCCCGCGTACAGCCAAGAAATAAACAAACAAAAAAACATTTTCGTGTAAATCAACTATACTTCAATTAAAAAATAAAATTAAACTAAAATAAAAAAGGAGAAAATCCATTTTCAAACAAAAGTAGAGAGAATAGCACAGTTAACCTACATGAACAGTCATCCAGATTCAGCGATTACCAACTCGTGGCTGATCCTGATTTTTCTGTACTTTCAATGCCTCCCTCCATTGCTGGGTTGTTTTGAAGCAAATCCTATATATGTTATGTCATTTCATTTGTAAATACTTCACTGTTTATCTCTAAAAGAGAGTCTAGTCTTCTTAAGCACTGTGTTATCCTAACATCCAGGCCTCCATCGAGTTGCTGCTGTGGTCTGAGGCAGTTTACCTGGATGAGCAGGTACGTGGGTGTTAGGAAGAGCCAGGTATTAGACATAGGTCAGTGAGTTTGTATGTATTAACATTTGGTCTTTGACTTTACAGGAAACTCAGATGCCATTTATCTGGATTTCCGAGATGCACAGCTTGATGCTGAATAAAAGTATCTCAAGCCATCCATGTGAAGAAAAAGCTCTTTTCTAAAAATCTGAACTCAAATATGAAAAGCACAGGTCGCTGTGGGTCTTACTGGGAGCCCAGAGAGCTGGCAGCAAGGCCTCCCTGAACTATGCATCTCTGCAGTGCACACTGATAAACCATGCTGTGCTGTTGATTTGTGACAGATGAATATCCTGTCTCATTATCCTGAGCTAACCCTCCTATTTTTGCCCTTTTTGTTGAAAGGGATTATTGTTAATGCATTTATTTAATTCAGGACTCCCAGCCAGACTTCTAAAGCAAAAAGCCAGTCAGCGTGAGGCACCTAGCGTATTGGGTCTGCAAAGTGAGTGTTAAATAATTATCATTACTCCATTGTGCTACCCAGCTGCACTGTCTCACCTGCCAAAACCGCTCTGGGAGGACCCCACCTTAGGGGAGAAGACCCTTATCAGGCCAGAGGTTTCTGACACAGAGGCTCAGGCTCTTGTCTGCCCAGGCACGGTGACACCACCAGACCTCACAAAGGCCTCAGGGCTACTATACATAAATCACGGCTCTGTACAATACAGTCCCTCCAAAGGGCTGTTCCTTTCCAGGAACGATCAGGGCTTGGGTGGGCAAACAGGAAACCCCCCCAGGCTCGTCTCTGTGGCTCTCACATGCATGCCCCTGTGTGGGTGCCTGAGCCTAAGCAAGCCCAGCTACGGAGGCACCTTTGTCTCCCACCTGAGCCTTGTTTCATCATTCACACCCTGCTCCCAAGGAAGCTCTCCAGGGAGAGAAGATTCTTCTCCATCCCCAAACTGATGGAAAAACATGACCTCTTGCAAAACCACTATTTCAGAAGATGCTAAAGTTGAGAGTGTAGAAAAAAGACAACAAATGGTGTGTAAGGACAGCACTTTGCATGTAGGTAATTGGGTGGTAGGAGGGATCGCAAATTCGCTTTGGAAATCTTAAAGTGGTTAGCAGTTTTCAGAGCAAGAGCTTCGGAAAGGAACCCGATGACTTTTTTTTTTTTTTTTCTGCAGTGCGTGTCTGGAAACCTCTGGCAAAGGTTTCTAGTTTTTCCTCATCACAAGGACAAGGCCTCTTCAGACAGACCAGTTAGTTTTTCCGAAGGGGAGATTTGCTGATTTCAAAACTTTGGACCCAGCTGGAACATGTTCTCTTCCCTACTTTTGTTTCTTCTGAGGGTTTGTGGAAACCCAGCTATCTTCCAGCCTCAGGTGGGAGGAATCTTCAAAGATGGGCGGGGGTGGGGGTGGGATGGGGTGGGGTGGGGTGGGGTGGGCCCAGGGGCAGAGCCTCAGCCTGAATTTGAATCTAATTTGGAAAACGTAGCGGTGCATATCTTTCCGGCACCTCCCGTTACTCACTCACTGCAATTATGCATGGTAGGACCCGTACGCACGTACAGTAAGTAAGAAGTGGATGGAAACAGTTCCTCTCACCTCCATGGAGCTTAAGTTCTAGTGGGGAAGACCCGCAATAAACAAGACACGTCCCGCAACGAACGCGTTCACGGGCGTCGTGGAAATCTAGCTTGTGCATGACGCCCAGCTGCGGCCCAAACCCAGTGACTCAGCCCAGCGCGTTGCTAGGGACGCGCTCCCGCCGTTGCCAGGCTGTGACCCCTCGGGCGGACTCTCGCGAGGGTCCTCGAGACTTCGCGCGGAACCTAGCAGCGGTTGCCTGGAGACCGCGCAGCCCGGGCTGGGCTGGCGCGTTGGTCTGCCGGTCGCGGCCGGCGGGACTCTGGAGCCATGGTGAGGAGGGGTGGGGGTCTGGTAGGGTCCGCGCCGGGTACCTGGGGCTCGGGGGCCGGCCCTGCGCGCAGGAAGACCCGGGACGGGAGGCCTGGAGCTCTGGGGTCCCGGAACTGAGGGCTTGGCGCTCTCGAGGAGTCCTCGCAGGGAGGGCCCAGGGTGCTGCGGACCCTGGATCCCGGACCCCGCACGCACCTGGAGCTGAGAGACCTGGGCTCTCCAGGATCCTGTGCTCACAGGGGTGGGTGGTCAGAGAGCACCCGCCTCCCCCGCCCCCGAGACCCAGGGCCCGGTGTGCACGGCGTCCAGAGCAGAGAACTTGGATCGAGGGGCTTTCCTACCTGGAATGGAAGGCTCATTGATGAGATCCTTGGGACCTAGGGTCTCACCTGGCAGGGGCCTGGGAGACACAGGTGCTCCATTCTCTGGGGTCGAGAGCCCGGGGCATACCAGGGTGGTCGGAGGACCCTGTACACCGGAGGGTCTTGACAGCGTGTCCAGTGCCCGTGGAGTCCTTCGGGGCAGAGCTTCAGGGTAGAGGAACTGCTGTTTCCTTGGAGAGCCCGCGAGGAGTGAGGCCGGTACTGAGCAGGGCACGGCGGCAGCTTGCTGCCTCTGGGGCTCTCCATCCCGGCCCCTCTCTGTGGTAGGGCTCACAGCTGCGCCCCCCCACCTCCGCCATGATGTAGGGGCTGTCGGTAACTCAGTTTCCAGGCAGATGCGGCCATCAGCTGTGGGAGGCAGGGAGGATGCCTGTGTGTGCGGGAGCCCCAGGGGCTCTACCAGGCGGCAGCCGCTGGCTGACTGTCCCTGATGCTGGGTGGTGACAAACCTTCAGGCTCTTCTGATGGGGTGGACTTATTGGAGTAGAGGGATTGGAAAGAGGGCATTGTATTAGGAGTGAAGATTTCTGTGGATGGGTCTTTTGAAAGTCAACTGGAAAAGGACCACCAGAATACATCTACTTTTACTAGCTTGTGGGACTATAGGGTGATTTTCCTTTTTTTCTTTACGTTTTGTAAGATTTCCACAAAAACTTTCTTTGTAGTAAAAATGTTACTGAGTCACGTAGATGCGCGTACACACAAGCATGGGCCACAGAAACTTGGGAGAAGTAAAGGCGGAAGGATAAGGAAATTGTCCATCTGCTGAGCGGCCCTCCGGAAGGGAGTGAGGGTGGAAGGTCTCGTCTGGCACCTTGTTGAAGTTGTTAAAAGCGGCCTCGCCCCATTGACAGAGCCCACAGTGAGCACCACAGTCTGCTCCAGCTCCCTCCACCAGGGTTCTCTGAGGTTTTGTGTTTTGAGGGGAGGAACCCTCATCTTGCCAGCTTTGATTGTTGCTGTGGGCACTTCTCCCTCCACTCACTGAACAGCTTATTGCAGTTTTCTTTATGGTGCTTGCCAAGCATTACAGCCAGTGTGGTAACATTGGACAGTGTGGTACTGGGGAATCTTCCTTTTTGAGGCCGAGTAGATTTTGCATCCACACCAAGGAGGTCTCTGCTATATACTAAGGAACAAGTTTCCCTCCCTCCCTTTCTCAGGGAAAACAATATTCTCTTCTGAGAAGGCAGATTTCTCCTTGCTGCTCCAAAGGTATCAACAGAATGTGCCTGTGGTTAACGGTGGGGAACCTTAGGGCAGAGTGATGTGGTCTGGGTGGAAGCAGGATACAGCGGGCAGTCAGATGGACGTTCCAGAACAGGAATTCCTCTCCCAAGCGGCCCCAGGAGGGAATCAGCCAGCCAGAAGGTGAACTCTAACTCAACCATCTATTCTTCAACCAAAGGCGCCCAAAAAGAAAGGGAAGAAAGGGAAAGCCAAAGGTACCCCGATTGTTGATGGTCTCGCTCCGGAGGACATGAGCAAGGAACAGGTGAGCGGGCTGGCCTGAGTCGCGGACCAGCGCTGAGTTGGGGTGGGATGGGTTTGCTACTCCGCGCTTCTCCTAGGAGCCTCTTTCAGACCGCTGCCCCCGCTTCCGCGTGCACCTCCCCTCTGCCTGGCTCCTGCTGCCCTGCCCACACGTGGATACGCCCCTCCCACGCCTGCACGCCCAAGCACAGCACGTGTTGTAAAACAACGCGGTACAGGCACATGGGTGAACTTTTTTATGGGGTAGTAGGAATTTGGAAGGAAATGTCTTTCTGATATAAAAGCTGTTTTAAGTTTTCTGGGTTTTCTTTCATTCTTATCTTTTGTAGGCACCTGATGCTTACAGAGCTGTTATCATAGTACATACACCTATAGCATTCTCATTTGTTATCATAGTACATACACCTATAGCATTCTCATTTGTTATCATAGTACATACACCTATAGCATTCTCATTTGTTATCATAGTACATACACCTATAGCATTCTCATTTGTTATCATAGTACATACACCTATAGCATTCTCATTTGTTTTATTTACCATTAAACATTGTGAATTATTTTTGGCCACTTGTTCATTTTGATGAACTTAAGGGCTAGAGAACATGGTTCTATAATTCCAATTTCAATTACAAGGCTCCTGAAACCTGTAACGTGTGCAAACTGTGAGAGCAGGTGTGGTCTGGGAGCATCTGACATGCACTCCTGTGAGCGTTAATGACCCTTACTTACTTTTGATGGTTTTAAGATAAGGAAATGAAAGGTGACTGAAACAGGCATAAGACCTGAAGCTGGAGAGCTGGGCCGAGGCCCTTGAACAGCGGTGGAGAGCCTTTGTGTCACAGGCTGTGTCCGCAGAGGGTGGTGGGTCAGGTTGCGCTTTGGAAAGGTCCCCAGGCTGCCGCGTGAACGGCTTACCCACTGCGCTGCCTCTGCCGTCAGGCTTTTTCTTGGCTCCCCATTTTCTCCTGTCCGGTGGGGACAGAACTGTGACATGGCAGTGGCCAGTCTGCAGAGCAGAGCCTTGCTGTCTGGTGTTCCAGGCGTGGACACCTGGGAAGCTTCCAGGGCCCAGGCAGGAGTGAGAGACTCAGGGCAGCTGCGGCCAGTTCGCTGCGTGTTAACCTGTGGGCCCTGGGCTCCAGAGCTGTTTGTTTGCTGATTTTTGAAGAGAAGCTTGAAATCTAGATAGTTATAAGAAATCTAGATATCGAGTGATGGAACGTCCAGCATGAGCCGGTCAGAGTCGGGAGGAGCCTGGCTTAGATCCTTTGTCTGACTGACACAGTAGACCCCACTGTAGACCTCCCTCCTGGGGAGCCCAGCCCCGTCCCGGCGGCCCTGTTTTGTTTTTTTTTTCCTTTAACCTATTTGCAGATTTGCATTTGGCTCCGGACCAAACCATCTTGACTGTTTCGGGTTTACTGGTTTTGTGTACTTTTTGCTTAACGTGTATCTTTAAAGGTGAGAGGTTTTTTACATTGTTTTGTGAACGTATTTACATCATTCTCATATCTTTGTGTTGTTGGGCCATATAACCTTCTAGCTGATATACTCTAATTTCTCAACCATTCTCCTATTTATTTTTTTATTGGCCGTGCTGTGTGCCTAGCGGGATCTTAGTTCCCCGACCAGGGATTGAACCCGGGCCCCGGCAGTGAGAGCGCGAAGTCCTTATCATGGGACCGCCAGGGAATTCCCAACCATTCTCCTACTTAAAAGCATCTTAGATCATTTCCTTTTTAATCCTTTTGCTGTTGTAATAATGGTGTAGCTAATATCTTTAAGCGGAAAGCTCCTGTGTTCTTTTGAGAAGTTTCTTTAGTGTGAATCCCCAGGAAGGAATAAAAGCATATAATCATTTTATGACTCTTGGCCAAATACAAGAGATTTCTGCTGTTTGCTGAACGTTCCCTGTCCCGGAGCCTTCCCAGCCTCCTACTTTAACTTCTCACTGTTAGCTCTGATTTACTCCGAGGTGAGAGCAGCCCCTCCCTCTTTCTTCCTGGCCTTTCTCCGTGCACCCTCCCCTGGCGGCAGGTGGCCCGCCCCGGCCGCCTCACTGGCCCTGTTCTGCCTGCCAGGTGGTGGAACACATTGGCCGCATCCGGGAGGAGCTGGACCGTGAGCGGGTCGAGCGCAACTACTTCCAGCTGGAGCGGGACAGGATCCACACTTTCTGGGAGATCACGCGGAGGCAGCTGGAGGAGAAGAAGGCTGAGCTGAGGAACAAAGACCGGGAGATGGAGGAGGCCGAGGAGAGGCACCAGGTGGAGATCAAGGTGCGTGGGGCTGGCCTGTCCCCATGGGAGCTGCCACATGGGCAGAGGAGCCGGACCGGGAGTCACAGCCCTTTGTGTCCTTGACGTGGGGAACTGAGGGTATTTTTTATGTGTGTGCAGGTGGCATGTGTGTGTAGGTGAGCAGGTGTGTGCAGGTGGGCAGGTGTGTGCAGGTGGGCATGTGCGTGCAGGTGAGCCCGTGCAGGTGAGGTGTGTGCAGGTGGGCGTGTGCGTGCAGGTGAGCGGGCAGAGTAGGTGAGTGGCGGTACTCCCCCCGCCTGCAGGTCTATAAGCAGAAGGTGAAGCACTTGCTGTACGAGCACCAGAACAGCTTGATGGAGATGAAGGCGGAGGGCACCGTGGTCATGAAGCTGGCGCAGGAGGAGCGCCGCGCGCAGGAGGGTGCCCTGTGCAGGGACATGCGGGCGCTGCAGGTGGAGCTGAAGGAGCAGGAGCTGGCCGGCGAGCTGGTGCTGAAGAACCTGAGGCTGGTAGGTGCTGGCGTGCTGTGAGCGCCTCGGGATGCACTCCAGCTGGGAATTCATGTTTCTGTATATTAAATCCTGCATTTTGGCAATTAAATATTAAACAACAGTGGCAGCAGCATGCAGCCAAACAAGCCCTGTTTGGGGTCCAGACACAGAATTCTGTCTCAGGCTTGAGCAACAGGTTGGCTTCCCAAGAGGGAAATCCAGCTCAGGGTCCCTCTCCGCATACTGCTGACCTCTGACCCCAGAGACGCGCGCGCGCGGCCCCTGAAGTGAGCTGTGCTCTCAAGTGCCTCGCTGACCTTTGAGACCCTTTGGTCCTTTCGGAGGGAGGCGGCGGGGTTCCAGGTGGAGGTTGGAACTCCTTCTTAAGCGCCGGGCGCGGTTCTGATCTCCGGGGACACAGAGGATGGGGCTGACAAAATGCCTGCCCACGCACGGCTGATGGTCTAGAATGGAGAGGCTGCCCCTGAGACAGAAGACAAAATAAACTGTCAAACCTGTGTCGCAGGTCTGCAGGCATTAGTGCTACAGGAAGGTGCTGGGAACCAGGGTGGTTGCATTGTTCTACGCGTTCTGGGAATTCATTGAGAAGGTGATACTTGGGCAAGGGTGGGGGGAAGGCAGGGCTGGGGGAGACCAGGCCCTGAGAAGGGCTGGGGATGGACCAGTGCCACGGTCCCCAGGAGTGAGGAAAGAGGGGTCTGGGAGACAGGACTGAGTCGGGGGCCTCTGGAGGACGTGGGCAAAGGGAGGATGTGTCCAACTTTGGTTTTCAAAGGTTGTTCCTGGCTGTGGGTTGAAAGACTTTGTCAGTGCACTTGCCTCTGTGTATGTCTGGAGGCGGCCCAGCCTCAACTGAATCTGGAAATAAATCAGTAACTCTGCAGACTTTGCCGTGAAGCTTGAGCGAGCTGAAGTCTTGGACGCTTGAGGGCGGTCTGGTCTTTCTGACAGAAGCACAGAGTGGGCTGCCTTCCAACAAGTACAGCGGTGTGGGCTCTCTGCTTAATGCGGGGCCTTGGGCGTGGAGTAGGTACAAGGTCAGAGTGCCGCTCTGAGTAAAAACACTGCTCTAGAGTCTAATTTAAACTTTTTATTCAGAATTTATAACTGTCTATTAAAATAATTTGTAACGGTGTTCTAAGCCGAAGCCGGTTAGCCGACAGCGGGGACCCGGCAGCTCTGTGTGGGTCTGGCCCCTGCTGTCCAGCCTCTGGGCAGGGTGGGAAGGGCTGGGCACGGCCAGGGGCCGGGATGTCTGTCAGCATTCTCTGCAGCTCCGAGGTGAGCTGCGCTGAGGGAAGTCCATTATCAAGTGTGGAATTTACCAAACCTTCTTATTCCGGGCTGGGTCCATGAGCTCGGAGGTGGGGGGCCCAGCAGAATCAGCACAGGTTTACTGAGCCGGGCTTTCCTTGCCAGTGAGGCGAGGGGCCGGGCTGAGGGGCCGGCGTCTGTCCCGTCCCGTCTGACCTCCAGTGACCGGCCACTTCCGCCTCTGCAGAAACACGCCGAGGAGATCACCAAGATACGCAAGGACTTTGAGCGGCAGGTGCGAGGTCAGCATCTCCCGCGCTCTGTGTAAGACGGCCCCAGAGCCCCTCCCATCAGGAAGGGACTGCCCAACAGCGCTTGCTAACCGCGCACATAAACCAGTTAAAACAGCTCAGACGTGCAAAGCGAGGCTGGTGGACTCTTCAGGATCCCAGAACACCCTATTCCATGAGAGGTGGGAGGCTGTGAGGACCACCCAGTACCCGCCCACACCCTCAGGCACGAAGCGGCACCTAGAAGCAGACGGTAGTTATCCAGCCTCGTGGGCAGCGTCCAGGTCTCCCGGCCTGCGGAGGCTCCAGCCTCGGAAGTCTGTTTGGTTTACTGATAGAGCCCGTAGTCTGGCTGGCTGGCCGTGGTTAGAGCCCTTTGGGACCGGGTGACACTCGGCTGCTGGGATCCCTGAGGCAGGGATTGATTAGCAATGCCTGCGACGGGCAAGGAGGGCAGGCTGGTGTGTGCGCTGGTGCCACAGAGCAGGAGCAGCTCCCCGCCCCGTCCTGCTGTCCGCAGAGCTTGTTGGTGAGGCCTTCGTCCTGGTGGGTGTTCTCGGCCCTGGGCACAGCTGCCATCTCTTCTCGTAGCCACAGGGCCAGCATTCTGCTTAGCTGCTGTGTGTGCCGCTGCCTTTCAGAAATCGAGGCCAAGTACGACAAGAAGGTCAGGATGCTTAGGGATGAGCTTGACCTGCGCAGGAAGACAGAGATCCACGAGGTGGAGGAGAGGAAGAACGGCCAGATCAGCATGCTTATGCAGCGCCACGAGGAGGCCTTCACGGACATCAGGAACTATTACAACGAAATCACCCTCAACAACCTGGCTCTCATCAACTCCCTCAAGGTGCTGCCGGAGTGCCCAGCCCCCTTGGGCCGACACCCCTGCTTGTAGCAGCATTTGACCCTGCCCTTTAGCTGCCCTTGATCGAAGCTCACGAGTTGTGTCGCCCGCTACAGCCGTGGCTGCGGTCCGGCTGTTGCCCTAACCCTCGTGTGGCAGGGAAGTGATACACCTGTATGCACTGGGATATGTCAAAGGTCAGGTGGAAGCACAGGGGCGTCATCGTCACCCAAGTGCTGGCAGCCGTGGAGGATGTCCTCTGGGGGTCATGAGCAAAGTGTAATCTCTCAATTTGCACGGAGGCTGAGGTACTAGAAAATTCAGAATAAGTTAAAACTGTGAAAAAATACTGTGTGTTTACCCAGAAAACAGATGTAGGTCCTCACGGTGCCGGCAGGACCATTCTCTGCAGGCGGGGGAGCTCGCGGCCCGCGCCCTGCAGACCGCAGCCCCTGGTCCTGCCTGCCGACCCCCTACCCCTCGTGCCCACAGGAGCAGATGGAGGTCATGCGGAAGAAGGAGAGGCACCTGGAGAAGGAGATGATGGAGGTGTCCGCGCAGAACAGGCTTCTGGCAGACCCCCTGCAGAAGGCTCGGGACGAGATGAGCGAGATGCAGAAGCAGCTCGGGGGCTACGAGAGGGACAAGCAGATCCTGCTGGTGGGTTTCTGCCCGATTCCTGGCCCTCCCTGGCACCTCCTCCTGGGTGTGGAAGGGCAGGAAGGTGTCTCCTGAGGACCACAGCGGAGCCTGGCCCTCGGGGCAGGAAGGGCAGGGGCGCTGAGCTCCTCCTTCCTGGGCCTGGTGGCCCTGGGGCACGTGAGGCTGGCACCTGTTCTGGGAGATGGGTGGCCCCGGTGGGCTGCCCCGGCGGCTCAGCCCCTCAGGCCTGGGAGCTGGTTCCCTCTGACGCTCACCTGGCCTGGCTGTTGCTCGGGAGCTGCATTGTGTGGGTGCCTGAGTCGGGAGTGCTCCCTCCTTCACCCCCATTTTCTCTCCAGTGCACGAAAGCCCGTCTGAAAGTCACCGAGAAGGAGCTGAAGAGCCTGCAGTGGGAGCACGAGGTTCTGGAGCAGCGCTTCATCCAGGCGAGCTCCCGGGGCGCCTGGGTGCCGGGCTGGGCGCCCGGCTCCGGCAGCTGGAGGTCCCGTGGCCCTCCTCGTTCTGCGCGGCTCTCGGTGGGCGGCCGGCCTGGGTCTCAGAGGGCGGTCAGTGGTGGGGAGCGGGTGGTGCCCACAGCTGTCCCCTGGGGCTCTCCTCTGAAGCGTGGAGGTGGCCTGGCCCCTTGAAGGAAGGGCTTTCTTCATCTGTGTGTGTGTTTCTAAGTCCCAAATCTTTATGTGTGCATTGTAAGCAAGCCTGTGGGTGCAAACATGAGGGCCCTGGGGCTGTGCGCTGGTCCTCACAAGTGGTCAGAGCTTCCTGACTCTCCTCCCACACTCTTGTGTGTCCTGGTGTAGGGACACCGCTTCCCAGAAGTGAGGGCGTCTGGAGCGCCCGTGTTCTCGTCTCAGCCTGTGTGCCGTCTCTCCGATCGGGTCACATTTGAAATCTCTGTTTCAGTCCTTTGCTGTTACAAGCATCCTTTTAAGTTCGTCTTTGTGCAACTGTGTATCCCTTTCAGGGAAGTCGATTCCTAGCAGGGGAACTGCTGGGCGAGAAGGTTCACGTTCAGGGTGCAGATAGTCTGCCGGGAGGGATGTTCAGAGTTGTGACCCCACCCACGGTGCCCAAGGGGCCACTTCCGCGGGCACCAGGTCTTCGCTGATGTGATTGGGTGGCAGGCAGGCGTCTCACTGCACGTGCTTTTCTGCAGAGATGGCCCTCCCTGCCTGCAGGTCCCGGGGTCTGGCCCTGGGCCTGGCCGAGGGCAGAGCCGCGCCCTCTGTGTGAGCCGTTAGCACAGCTACCGCCGCAGACTGACAGTGGAAAGGACATCCCGTAAGCGGTCAGAGCAAGAGTCACCCTCAAGGAGCCTCCGAGGGTCGCGGAGGCTGATGGCAGCTGCGGGGAGGGTCCGTAGGCAACCAGGGAGACGCGGCTCCCCGCTGCAAGGTGGCGTGAGTGGGGAGGGGACTCTACCACCTTCTCTTCTGTCTGCATGTCGTCTGCGGCAGGGGAGGCAGGCAGCGCCCCTAAGAAACCAGACTCGTCACGTTTTAAAGAGCAGAGGACAGGGACTGGATTGAAGCACATCTTGAGAATACCATCCTGTAGTTAGAAAGACACGGTCCTACAGGGTTTCAGCACAGCCCTCTCCTCTTCCTAGCAGTGATGTGTGTTTTTATGGCAGTGCAGAACATTCTGGAAGGAGTCCCAGCAAATGCTCAGATGGTGGCCTCTGGGAAGTGGGGTTGAGGAGTGTTTACTTTTTCCTTTTTACACCCCTACTCAGTCTTGATTGTTTAATGGTGCACAGTTAAAAGTTAAAGGAGATGAAAAGGACACTGTCCTTGGTGGACAGGTGGGTGGCTCCAGTGCTCGCTCTAGACCTGTGTTCCAGGGTCTGGGGCTGGCAGAGGGAGTGGACCTCCAAGGGGCCCCCACCCCAACACTGCTGAGTCTGAGGCCCTGGACCTCACGGGGATGATCAGGTCCCAAGCCTGCTGCCCAGACCCAGGGCAGGGGGTGTATGCAGCTCGTACTAGGGTCCCTGTGGCTTCCTGAGACACCTTCCCAGAGGTGTTTCCTCCTGCCGCCCATGATGTGGACAGCCGCACACCTCTAATTCGGTCACAGAGTGGGGCTCAGGCAACGTAGAAGGTTCAGACCCACCTGCCCGTGGCCGGGCGCTGGTGAAGGTGCTGTGCCGTGGCCTCGGGGCAGAGCCGGGAGGGCCTTCTTGCCAGTGAGAAGCCCGGGCCCACCCCACAGGTGCAGCAGGAGCGGGACGGGCTGTACCGGAAGTTCACCGCAGCCATCCTGGAGGTGCAGCAGAAGGTGGGCCTCAGGAACCTCGTCTTGGAGCGCAAGGTACAGGCCCTGGCCGCCACGGTGGAGAAGAAGGAGGTGCAGTTCAACGAGGTGCTGGCGGCCTCCAACCTGGACCCCGCGGCCCTGACCCTCGTGTCCCGCAAGCTGGAGGTCAGTCCCAGGGGCCCCCGGGGAGGGGCTTCCGGTGGCCTGGCCTCCGGTCGGGGCTCCTGTCTTGTGCTCCAGCCTCCGTCCCTCAGTGGAGAGTCTCAGTTCACCTCGGGGAGGGGCTGTTGTGGTTTGCTGGCCCGAGCGCCCAGGCCTGTGTGAGCCATCGGGCTCCCCAAGTTCCCGGGCTCTGCCCTGGTGTCTCTGAGGCCTTCCCCGGCCCCTCCTTAGCCTCTCGGCACCTTCGAGCCCGAGTCCACTGCCCACTCCAGCTTAGCCTCTCAGCCAAGGCCACGGCCGCCGTCCGCCTGGGACACTGAGATGTGCTGGTTGAGGCCGTGGCAGGGGGAATGCAGGGCCGTGGGTGGCCTTTGTGATGGCTGCTGGGAAGGCTTCCCAGAGGGAGTCACATCTGAACGGAGGCTGGAGCGTCTGTTCACTCGAGAGTCTGCAGTCGTGTGTGGCTTTCCTCTGGGCTGGGGCTGTCCTGGGCATGGGGCACAGCAGTAAAAAGACAGACGAGGCCTTGGTGCCCACAAGCCAGCAGGGTGAGCTGAGGACTCAGGATGGCACTTGCCACTGCCGCTGGCTCAGCAGGCAGAAGCCCTGATGCCCCTGGCGGTGACCTTACCTGGAAATGGCCTTGTCCCTCTGCTCCCTGACCTGGGTGGGACGTGCCACAGAAGAAAACGGGTGATGATGGACAAGGGGTCTTTGGTGCTGCTAGGGAAGCGTGGCCTGGCTCTGGGATCCTGGCCAGTTGGGTGGCCTGTAGCCGCCAGGCCTGAGGTGGCCCCAGGTACGGTTTCCTCGGGGGTCTAGGAGACGGGCACAGACCACAGCTGGCCTCCGTGACTCCACGGAAGGTCCTTCCATGCTGGCGGGCCCTGTCTGCCCCTACTCTTCGTTCACACAGAAGCAGATCTCCTGGGTTACAGGCCTCAGATGGCAACAGGAGGGCAGGAGAGGGTGGGCAGGGCTGACAGGATGACTCGTCACCAGTGGAGGAGGGGGCTGGGGTCCGAGGTGACGTCGTGCCCAAGGTTCTGGCTGAGACCAGGTGTTTGCTCACAGGGGAGCGATGGCCCTGGCTCAGTGGGTGGCAGTGTCTGGAGGACCCAAGTTACCTAGGCTCGGTTCTCGGGGCTGGGGTAGTGCCGACTCATGGTGGGGCCTTGTCTGGGCCGGCATCACCATGGTCCCGAGTCTGGGGGCTCGTCTCTCTTCTTGTCCCTCTTGTGTGTGGGTCACAAAGGGGAGGAGGGCTTTCCTGCTCTCCTCTTGGGAAGCACAGCCGGTCTTGCAGCTGGGCCAGCGACCCAGTGCTGCCAGCGACCAGGGTGAGGGGATAAAAACTCGGCCTGTCCATGGCAGTCACCATGGCTGTGCCTGGGGGCCAGGGCAGGGCAGGTGGGGAATCGAGGGGGTTTTCCCTGGGATGGCGTTGGCAGCCGGGGTGGCCCCAGAAGCAGGCCAGGCTGCCCCTTCTCACCCTCTGGGCAGCTTCCTTATGGAGACGCAGATCTGTCTCCGTTGGAGACCTTTCCACACCAGCCGCTCCCCGTGTGGACGTCCTGACACCTTCCTTTCCTCAGGACGTTCTGGAATCGAAGAACAGCACCATCAAGGACTTGCAGTACGAGCTGGCCCGGGTCTGCAAGGTGCGAGGAGACCCCCCCCCACCCATGTTCTGCCAGCTGCCCGGGGCTCCACACCCCTCCCTCAGGCCCCTTCCTCACCCAGGACCCCACCTGCTCTTTACCTTTGGGTGCTGACACAGTCTGAGGCTGTCTGCGCCCGCCCAGGGTCACTTGGCCTGCAGGTGGCCTGGAGTGCATCCGCATGGCTCCGACGCTGTCCTGGTGTACCTGATGGGGCCTGCCCAGTGCACGCGTGGCGTCCTGTCCAGCAGGCTGTCCCTGTGTCCGTCCGGCCCTTGCTCCGGTGCCATGGCGCTAGCCTGGCCTCCGGGGCGGTTTGGGGGGGGGGGGCCTCTGCTCCCTCAGAGTCACGCCCACGTCTTCCAAGCACGTCTTCCAAGGCCTTTCTGAGCCTGGTGAAAGCCACACAGAGGCCTCCTGCAGCTGGGGAGTGCAGTGCCCTGACCCTGGTGCCGTCTGTGCCTGCACCCAGCGTCCCCAGCTCTGTGGCCGAGCCCGCAGCCCTGTCAGTGCTTGGCCCGTGGGGACGCAGACACAGTCCTGCCTGCAGACGCGCTTCCCGAGAGCGAGCACCCCGCGCGCGCGACTCAGATGCGAGCCCTGGGCTGTGGAGCCCCAGCATGAAGGCAGTGCCCGTCATGGGCACTGGGCTCTGTGGTGACCAAGTCCCCTGGGCCTTCCCTGCCCACGGGGCCCTCCCCAGGTGCTCTGGGAACCCCTGATACTTATATGCATTCTTGGGGGAATTTCCATAACCCACATCTGACTGTGGGGAGGGCTGAACCCCAGAGGTGGGTGAGGGCCAGGGCCCAGCCCGAGTCGTGCTGGAGCCCGGCCCTGGCTCACCCTTTGCTCTCAGCTCCCAGCACCTCGTCTTGCCGATGCCGGGGACAAGGAGCCCCTTTGAGCTTTTGTTCTGCGTCAGGCCAGGCTCTGAGCACGTAGCATGCATCAGCTCTTCAAACGCTTGCAACCGTCTGGCGAAATGTGCCCTTTTAAAAACATCTGCTTTTAAAGGATGGGGGCACAGAAACCCTGTCTGCGTTGGCCCTGCCAGCGCTGTTGCCCAGATCTCGGCATTTCTGGGATGGGGGAAGGGAATAGATGCCGGTAGACAAGGCAGGGGGGTCATCCCTGAGAAGGCAGGGATGCTGAGCCTGAGTGAGAAATGCTTGCAAGGGACCAGGAACTGAAACCACAGTCCTGCTCTGCGTGCACACCCTCTTGTCTCCCCAGCCGTGAAACAGGGATGGTGGGGGCATCTTCCATTGTGGGTTACCCGAGGTCCCGCACATGAAGTGGTTGGGTAGTGCCCGATAAAAGTTCTCAGACTCGGGCCAGAGTTGTTCTCGACAGAAGGAAAGCCTCTGGTTGTCTTCCAGCTGAGCCAGGAGGTGTCTGTGCATGGCCATCACCACCGGCTCATCTGGACCCACTCTTCTGGGGAGGTGGAAACTCAGCTACATAAGATCCCTGGGCAAGTCACTTGGCTTAAAAGGATGGCCCCTTCCGTGGGGCCTTTGATTGGTTTGGCCTTGAGGACTCCAAACACTGGGGTTTGTCCTGCTTATAATAATCATAATCGTACCCCGGGTGCATTATGTCTTCCCAAAAGCTTAAAATGCATGTTTGCAGCCACTAACCACCAAGCAAATGATCTCCTTAAGACTGGAATATTGAAAAAGACGTGGGGAATGACGGACTTAAAAAATGTGAACCTGAAGTCTTGACCTGTGAATCCCAGAGAGTCAGGAAAACAAAAACAAAAACCCAAACAGAATCAGCAAAAGCTGTGAGCGGCACTAATGCCTTAAAATTTTGGTATCTCTCAGGCTAAGAGTCTGATCAAAAGGGGGGACTGTTAAAGAGAAACAACAGGTCCTAAACAGAGTCACTTATGTGAACCCTACCAAGACTTAATACCTAATTGAAGTTTTAGCCTCTCCCTAGAGTGGAAATTTAAACCCATCAGCAGTGGGAGGTGATCTGCCTAAGACCCCCTGCCTCCCCGAAGGGAAGGTGCCCACTCTTTTAACTTCCTTGTCCCACTCTCCTGTGCCCATAAAAGCCTCCATTTTGTACAGCTCCTCGGAGCACCCTTCCGCTTACTAGATTGGATGCTGCCATGAGTAAAGCCAATTAGATTCTCACATTTAAATAAGTGTGTGAAGGTCTGGGTCTGGTGTAGTGAGCACCTGGTAAAGGCTAGCTCTCCACGGGGCTGGGTGGGCCTGAGCGAGGGTCAGCCCCGGCTACCCCTCCCCTGAAGTCTCTGTGTCCCCACAGGCCCACAATGACTTGCTGCGTACCTATGAGGCGAAGCTCCTGGCCTTTGGGGTCCCCCTGGACAACGTGGGCTTCAAGCCCCTGGAGACGGCCGTGACGCTGGGCCAGGGCCCCGCAGGACTCGTGGGCACCCCAACGTAGCCCCTGCCCGGGGCCACTGCCCGGATGACACCCACCTCACGCACCGAGGACAGCAGGTATTTGTTTTGTAGACGTGCGTTGTCAGCAAATGAAGGTTTTCATGAGTGCTGCGTGTCCTGTTGCGCGGCTGTGTGGAGAGGCGCCCCCAGGGCCCACGGTGCCGTCCGGCCCCTTCCCCGAGCCCACCAGCTCTGTGTGCACACCCGCCCCCATCCCACCTGGGGCTGGGCAGCTCCAGCCGAGCGTGCCTAGTGGCCGCAGCCGCCTCACAGATGCCAGCAGCAACTTTATTGAAGCCTGAGTGACAGCTGCCACTGGGAAATCGGGGCCAGAACGTCCCCGGGAAGTGTGACCCTGGTGCCCGTGAGCAACAAGCCTGCCCTGCTGGTCGCGGCGGCTCAGCCTGCCGTGGTGACGGGTCCGGGCTCGCAGGCCGCCTGCCGGTCAGCCGCTAGCTCCCTCGGTATGTGGTATAAGACCACGGGCTCAGCAGCAGCGGCACGTGGAACTTGTGGGTCTCGTTTGTGACGGTGAAAACAACCTGCGGGCAGAGGGGACACCGGGAGAGCCAGGGGCCAGCATGGAGCGCGCTCAGCCTGGCCTCAGTGCTGCCATGGACTCAGCAGCCCAGACGGCTGACCTGGGGCTGCAGTTGGGGGGCAGGAGCCCCAGGGCCAGCTGGGGGGCGGTAGGTGTGGCTGGGTCCTCCCCAGAGAAAGCGCTCTATCTGAGGGGCCCTGGGCCTGCAGGTTCCCAAGGGGTCCCGCCCGAACAGGTCAACTGAAGGGGGAGAGTGAGCTGGACGGGGCTCGGGTGAACCTGTCCGCAGGGGCTGAGTCAGCCTGACCCCGGAGCAGGGCAGGGACGGGCGTGACGTGGTCAAGCCCAGCACCCCTTTCTTCTGGGAGCCCAAAGCAGGTGCGAGGTGGTGGAGGCGCAGGGCCAGCCTGCGGGTCACGGTGAGTCATGGGCCTCCACCCGTCTGGCCCTCACCTCCACGTACGGGTAGAAGCTCTCCTGGCCCCTCTTCTGCCAGTAGCCCTCAGTGTCGAAGGACAGCTTGTAGGTGCCCGCCTTCATCTGGCCTGGCAGCAGGAGCCCAGGGCAGCGGCCGTCAGGGTCCGTGTAGCTGGGGAGAGAAAGGGGGGGCACTGCAGAGGGGGCTGAGGAGCCCCCGGCCTGGGTCCCCCAGGGCTGCGTGCCCACCGGCCTCCGATGTCCCGGCAGCCTGACTGGAACTCGGGTGAGCGGGCCTGGGCGGCTCTGGAGCAGGACAGCCTCCAGGACCTGGGGCTCTGGAGCAGCCCAGGGACACTGCGCACTGTTTGAGCAATCACAGAGAAGCAGAAGGGAGAAAATTCCCACAATCTACCCCGTGAGCAATAATCGCTTTATATCTGGCATGTGTACTTTTCAGACTTTCTCTATGCGTAAATATGCTCGTTTACAAACTTTAAGAATGGGTTGTACTAGTCACACTGTATTATAACGTGCACTTTTTGTTTAATATACTGCGCGTGGCTTTCTGGTTCAGTAACTGTACCCAAGTCGCCGTCCGCGTGGTGGCCTGTTTCCAGCGGCACCAGTGGAGGCTCTGAGGGCCTCTGCTCCCTCGGAGCCCCTGGCACCTGCAGCCATGCTCGCAAGCGTCTGCGCTGTGATCAGAAAGGGTGGCATTTACCAGCGCAGTTTAGGGGGTGTGGCTGGGAGTGGGTCTGTACGCCCCCCCGCCCTGGACTCCGTGTGTTCCTCCAAGCGCAGACGGGGCCTGGACCCCCGGCTTTTCTGAAGGGCTCCATACCCTCAGGCCTGGCACCTTTGGGGTCCAGCCTACCAGCCCACACCAGCGGGAGGGTTGGGGGAAACTGCTCACAGGCTGACCCATGACACCTGCCAGTCTGGGCTGGGCGTCCCCCAGCAGAGCCTGGGCCTGGGGCAGGGGTAGCACTGCCAGGCAGCAGACACCTCCTGCTGCCCCAGCCGTCCCCCTTCGCCCCCCAGTCTAGGAAGGGGGTGCCTGTGGTGTCTGCACACAGGGTGCAGTGAGAATACAGAGAACGTCCAGTGCCCGCCTGCTGCCCCGCACAGGTCCCCCGTCAGTCAGTGACAACCAGGCCTTTCAAGGTCCCACCTCAGGCCTCGGCTGGCCCAGCCTGCAGGAAGAGACACATCCCTCTTCCCCCTGCAGCGGGCACTTGGGCTGTGAGCTGTCCCAGCACGTTCTGTGGCCCTGACCAGAACTACACAGCCTGTTGAAAGCGCGGCCCCGAGAGTCTGCAGGGGGACTGTCCGGCTGTGGCGAGCCCTGCTCCCTGCCCTCCAGGCCTGCACCCCTTGCCCTGGCGTGGGGCGGGGAGGTGATCTGGACTCGAATCCTGCCCCAGACCGCCGTCCTACCTTTTCCTCAGCTCGGTCCACTGCTGGCCATGGTCTTCGAGCCTGGACAGACGGAGGCAGAGGCCCTCGGCCGGAAGCCCTGAGGCAGTGTCCAGTACGTGGGTGGTCAGCAGGCTGCTGCCCGGCTCCATACCTCTGCCCTGGGCCACGAGAGGGACAGGGAAGCTGCCTTGTGTCCACACCTGCCGGTGGTATGAGGCAGCGGAGTCGGTGTAAACAGCCCCGGGGGACAAAGTCCCAAACTGCCCCTGGGCCCTGGGTGAGGAGCTGCGGGTGGACTTGCCGAGCAGCCCGCGCAGGCTGCGGTGACACGCTGCCATGCAGGTCGCTGACCTGTCCCCCTCCTCCCCCAGCAGCCCCCTCCCCCCAGCACTGAAGGGGCCTCCACATCCAGGGGCCTCTCCCTCAGTCACTGCCGGCTGTGGGTGGCCACACGGGGTTCTTCTCCCGGAACTCAGCTCTGTCCCCTTAGCCCCAGGTGGAGGAGAGTTCAGGGGCTCCGAGTTCGGGCCTGTCCCCCTACCTCCGGGGAGCCCAGGTGTCGCTGGAGTGTCCGCAGCCGCAGGGCGACCCCGGAGCTCATGCCGGGCCGGACTGGGGGCTGGCGAGGTGGCGACACCACGCTGCCACCCCCAGAACCTCCCCGGGCCCCTCCCAGGCCCCGGGGGCCACGTGTCTGACCAAACTCGGGGCGGAGCTACAGGGAGGGGTGAGGCCGGTCTGGTTCGCAGCGGCTTCACCTCGGTGCCCACCTGGAGGGGCCCAGGGGCCTTCACGGGGTGGAGGGGGCGGGAGGGGTGGGCAATCGGGGTGCACAGACCTTTGGGGCCGTGGAGGCTCCTCCCGGCCCGGAAGTGGAGCGGCCCTGGGGTCGGGGCGGGGCTCGGGGACGTTGGGGTTGAGTGAGGGGCGGGACCGGACGGGGAGGGGCGCGGGGAGGGGGTGGGGCTCTGGCGGGGCGGGTAGGTCCAGCCAAGGTCCACTTCGGCCGCTGGGCGGCGCAGGGCGAGCCTGACGACCCCCGGGAGCCCCTGAACCGGTGTAGCTTGTTTTCTTCCCTGGGAAGGTCGGGATTTGATGGTCGCCCCGACAGACCACGTGGTGGTGCCTCAGGCGGGACCGATGGCCCGTGTGGTCACACTGCCCGCCCCTCCTCCTACCCGCTCTGGCCCTCGACCCCCAAGGAGCAGGGGCCCTGCACACTGACAGGGTAGGGTCTGGGCTATTCAGAAATGAGGAAACGAGACAAGGCTGAGTCGACGGGCACGAGTCCATCATTGTTTCGCAATAGTCCATGATGTACACACGAAACCAACTGTCTGTAATGTATAAATAAAGATAAGGGCGTTCTGTGTTGAAAATCTGGGTGACTTTGCCTGGCGGGTTGGATTGCTGTGGATGTGGAGTCCTTTTTCTTGTTGCTCAGGAGCCTTTTCTGATTGTTTGGACAGCGAGTGTGGCCAGTCTGTGCGTTGAGGACCACACCCCTCTGAGGTGGGGGAGGGGCCCTTCTAGCGGCCCTTGGGCGTTGGTTACAGCGCTTTGCAGGCAATCAGGAAGCGTCTGTCTGAGATTTAAATGCATGTGGCGTTTGGCAGGGCTCACGTTTTCAGGGGGTGGCCCCAAAGAGACACACGCCTGTTCTGGTAAACGCCCATGGGGACGGGACCAGAAACAACCGGACTGTCCCCACGGGGGACAGTTAAATACATGAAGTCTGCCACACGCAGCAACCGTGCAGCCCAGTGAAAAGAGTGAGGCCCACTTGTGTGTAAGGTGGATGGTCTCGGGGCGGGAGGCATGCATAGCTTCGTGGTTCTAAATCCACAGTAGCTTTCAGCCCATTACAAGGGCAAGCTCACTTATCACCATCAGAAGCTCAGGGTGCAGCTATTAGAATCCCCTTTCTACAGAGGAGGAAACTGAGGCACAGAGAGGCCATGTACTGGAATATTTTCTAGTGTGGTACACAAAAGACTGACGATACCAGGTCCACCTCTGGGACAAGCAGTGTCGACAAGCATTAATTATTTTCATTCTGTAACCTTTCTTCGTACACTTAAAGTCTCAAATGTCAAGCTGACAAAAACAGCAATCAAACCTTTTTTGGAGAGTGCCCATTCACCCCCTTCGTCCTTCTCTGCCCCGAGAGAAAACCTAGTTCTGGGAGAGCGCAGGGCAGGGCAGGGCGTCGTCACAGCTCCTTCTGGGGCCTCGTTAGGGCCCCCTCCCCAGGCTGCAGGCTTCACCTGGAACCTTCCCTGTGCCTCTGGGAGGGCAGTGGGTTGACTAAGAGTAGCCATGGGGGTCCAGCCTAATAGGCCCAGTGCCAGCCATGCCGTGCTCGCCGCGTGACCCCGAGCTGTGACCCTGCTGCCAGGAGGGGGAACAAAGTGCGGGTCTACCTGCTGGGCCTCTTGTAAATAGAGACCAGACACAGGCCTTGAGCTCCTCCCTCCTCCCCACTCCTTTCTGCCCAGGTGAGTGTGATGCTTGAGTTGGAGCATTCCACCCCCCCACCCCCCCTGCCCCGCTCCTTCCCTGGCACCGGGAGGACAGACACAGGCCCTAAGAAGGACACACACTGAGGAGGAAAGAAGCTGCATCCCTGGAGTTGCTGCTGGGCCACCTGGCAGGTGGGTGGGGCCTTTCGCGTCTGGATTGTGTTAAGTGCAGTGATTTTAAAGCACTCGCGTTGATTTTTCCAGGTGGGTAGCCCAAAGCGTTTCCGCTTCAGGGAGTTGAGATCATGCAGGTAAAACGTATAACTACACACAGGGTGCTCAGTACCTTGGAATTGACCGTTCTTCCCGGGTGGCCGAGACGCTGAGCAGCAACGAGGGTCGCCCGTCCTCCTGTCCCAGGGAGAAGGCAGCCGGTCGGGCCGCCGTCTGGGTCTGTGCTGGTGCTGGGAGGTCCCCGCCCTACCCTGAGCCCCTGGAGAGGCCCACGTGGGACCAGCCTCTGGGGCCCCGCTGAGGCACTGCAGCTGCGCTATGACACCAAGGGTGCCCGAGCCCCTGCCCCTACTCCACGCCCCACCCCGGGAATCCTTCCAGGCCGCTGTGGCGGGAATTTGTGGTCAGAACTCAGCAGAAGGGCCATGAGGGCAGCTGGGACCTTCCTCCACTGAGGAAATATTGAACATCGCCAGGTACACTGAGGCGACACAGGTGACAAGGGGAAGGCCATTTCACATGGTGCTATGAGCTGAGAAGGCCACCTGATGGGCGGTGCCAGAGGGTGACAGGCGCTGGAGGTCAGGGGGCCTGCCGGCAGGCTGAGGAAGGCGAAGCCAGGGGTGGGGGTCACAGGAGGGGCGCATTTGGCCCCCGGTAGCATTTCAGCTCCCCAAGGACCTGGGTTATTGTCTGTTTCGTCAAGGCTGTTCCCGTGCCTGGGATAGGACCTGGCCAGAGGTAGGTGCTACATCGATATCCCTTGAATGAATGGACAGAAGGAGTGTGCAGGTACGCAAGGGCAGAGATGTCAGGCTGCAGAGCGGGAGTTAAGTAGATGAAGAGGGCAGACGTGAAAGAAGAGAGCGCGGGAGAGAGAGCGGTACGGTTTCCAGGCCCTGCTTCCCAGCCCTCGCCGGGCTCTCCTCCACCTCCAGCCTGTCTGCACTCTGTTTCTTTACGGGAAGCCGCCTCTGTCCTTCACTCACCCACGTGTCCTGCGCTGCACGTCTCCAAAGCAGCTCCGAGTCTGTTCCCGCCACACCCCCTGTGCCCGAAGCCTCCTTACTCTTAAGCCGGGGCATCAGAGAGCTCTGGCCAGAGATGAGGCCCCTTCCCTGCCCCGGGACAACCGCACCTTGTCTGTGTCGTGGACTCTGCTTTCTGCACCTGTGTGCCCGTTCGGGTCACTGCCAGGTCCAGGATTGGCTGCCCTCGCCCTGGGACAGGGAGCATTTGCGGGTCAGTGCGTCCCAGGGGGTTCTAATGTTCCGCCAGGCTGAGGACCCCTGGCCTGCATCATGACACTGCTGCTCAGCAGCGACACGTGGGCCACCGTAGAACGTAGTTCACGAGGCATCCGCTGGCCTCAGCTGGACTTCGAGGTCGGGCTGAGGATGGGAGGGTTGGTGCTGCTGGTGCCTGTGATTGCGGCTGCGACCACAAGCCTTCAGCTTGGGGGTTGCCGGCACACAGGCACGTGGTGGTCAGCGCGGGGACCACAGGTGCCGCCAGAGAGCAGATGCACCAAATGTGGGGGGCCTCCCCTCCACTAAGTGACTGGCTTCCCGGGTGCTGTCTTGTCAGGCACACCTCAGGGCTCATGCGGGCTCGCCACTCAGCAGAGAAGCAGACTTTGATAAATTCATACCGCCCCCTTCCAAAACTGACCCAGGAGGAGACTTCCCCTGGATTGAGATCTGATCAACGTATTCCCAGTCCCAGCACCAAACTGGGGGGTCCTGGGACCCCTTCAGTTATGTGGTCACCACTTCCGGGGTCAGGATGCCAGGAATGTTTTCCGGCTTCACCAGGGGATGTGGTCTAATTTTGTGGCAGGCAGAGCCACTGCGTTTTGCCAGTTAGAGGAGGGGTCTTGTGGGTACAGTTCTGATTTCCTCCAGGGATCCCTCAGGGCTCACTGTGCCCGGGGCTCACCGTCAGCCTGTGTGTGCCAGCAGGACCCCGCCTGCAGCAGCCACCTCTTCTGACTGGTTGGTCCATGTGCCGGTTGGTCTGGGGTCTGTTCTCGTGGGTTGAGTGTCTGTTCTGAGTGGTTGGTGTCTTCTTCTTTATTTAACTGATATATTTTTTTATTGACGTAGAGTTGATTTACAATGTTGTGTTAGTTTCTGCTGCACAGCAAAGTGAATCAGTTATACATATGTATACATTCTTTTTTAAAAAGAATCTTTTCCATTATGCTTTACCGTAGGGTATTGAATGCAGTTCTCTGTGCTGTACAGTAGGACCACGTTGTTTATCCATTCTGTATATAGAAGCTTACCTCTGCTCACCCCAACCTCCCACTCCATCCCTCCCCCAGCCCCCATCCCCTTGGCAAACACCAGTCTGTTCTCTGTGTCCGTGAGTCTGTTTCTGTTTCGTAGGTGGGTTCATTTGTGTCGTGTATACGTTCCCCATGTGAATGAGTCCGTGCAGCATTTGTGTTTCTCTGTATGACTGACTTCACTGAGTGTGACAGTGTCCAGGTCCGTCCATGTCGCCGCAGATGGCCCGATTTCATTCTTTTTTATGGCTGAGCAGTACTCCATTGTATATATGTACCACATCTTCTTTATTCCTTCGTCTGTTGGTGGACATTTAGGTTGCTTCCATGTGTTGGCTATTGTGAATGGTACTGCTATGAACATAGGGGTGCATGTATCTTTTTGAATTATAGTTTTGTCTGGACATATGCCCAGGAGTGGGATCGCTGGATCATGTGGTAGTTCTATTTTAGTTTTCTGAGGAACCTCCGTACTGTTCTCCGTAGGGGCTGCACCAGTTTACATTCCCACCAACAGTGTAGGAGGGTTCCCTTCTCTCCACACCCTCTCCAGCATTTATTATTTGTAGAGTTTTTAAGGACAGCCATTCTGACCGGTGTGAGGTGGTACCTCATTGCAATTTTGATACGCATTTCTCTAATAATTAGCGATGTTGAGCATCTTTTCATGTATTCTTCTTCTTCCTTTTCTTTTTAAAAAATATTTACTTATTTATTTGGCGGCGCGCGGGATCCGCGTTGCCACGTGCGGGATCTTTGTTAGAGCAGGCAGGATCTTACGTCGTGGTATGCAAGATCTAGTTCCCTGACCAGGGATCAGACCCGGACCCCATGCATTGGGAGCTCAGCGTCTTAACCAGTGGACCACCAGGGAAGTCCCCTGTATGTCTTCTTCAGAGGAATGTCTGTTTAGGTCTTCTGCCCATTTTTTGATTGGGTTATTTGTTTTGTTTTTTTGTTGCTGAGTTGTATGAGCTGTTTGTACATTTTGGAAGTTGAGCCCTTGTAGGTCGCATCGTTTGCAAATATTTTCTCCCATTGTGTAGGTTGTCTTTTCGTTTTGTTTATGGTTTCCTTTGCTGTGCAAAAGCTTGTAAGTTTGATTAGGTCCTATTTGGGTTTTTTGTTTGTATGTTTGTTTCTATTGCCTTGGGAGGCTGACCTAAGAAAACATTGGTATGATTTATGTCAGAGAACGTTTTCCCTACGTTCTCTTCTAGGAGTTTTATGGCGTCATGTCTTATGTTTACGTCTTTACCGCTGGTGCCTGTTCTGATTGGGTGGTGTCTGTGCCTCACCAGCTGGGACAAATGTAGATTTGATTGCATCACTGGGTGGCCCCTCCTGACCCCTGGCCTGTCACTCCAGCCCAGCGGTGGGCACACCGATGGTTCCCCTCTGCTGGTGGATGGTGAACGTGTTGTGATGTGGCACTGAGGGGCTTGCCTTAGGGTGTAGGCAGTGGCCACGTTGTTCGTATCCTTATCGCCATCTGCAGAGGTTCCTGTGGGGACAAAGGGGAGAAGAGTTGATGGTGTCAACAGCTAACAACCAGCACGACCAAACAAATTAATATAAAATCTAAAATTAAGGACTTCCCTGGTGGTGCAGTACTTAAGAATCCACCTGCCAGTGCAGGGGACACGGGTTCGAGCCCTGGTCTGGGAAGATCCCACACACTGCAGAGCAACTACGCCCATGCACTACAACTACTGAGCCTGTGCTCTACGGCCCGCGAGCCACAACTACTGAGCCCACGGGCCACAACTCCTGAAGCTTGTGCACCTAGAGCCCGCGCACCGCAACAAAGAGCGGCCCCTGCTCGCTGCAGCTAGAGAAAGGCTGCGCACGGCAACAAAGACCCAAGGCAGCCAAAAATAAATAAATAAATAGTAAATAAATGTATTTAAAAAGACTCTAAAATTAAACGTCTTCGCTTTTTAGTCTACTCACTATGCAGATAACAAAGCTGCATCAGGTGATGTAAGTGGCAGCTCAAATACTTCACCAAAGTCTTATAACTATTTCCAAATGATTTGTTTACTTTCTCGGAAATCTTCACGTCATCCTTTGATGTGACTGTCACTATAGGAACCCTGTGCGCCATCAACTTCAGGGGCTGAGAAACTGTTAGGTGGCTGAGGGGAGGGCCGTCTTTTATATCCCATCTTTCCATCTGTCGCACTGCTCTCGGGTCCCTTCTGTCCAACCTTTTCCCCTACCGTTGTCAGGGGAGTCCTGTCTGGACCCTGGCCACGCTGCGGGAGCTGGGGCTGAGAACATAAACCAGAGGGAGAGAAGTGGTGAGGCTGGGCCGACGGGTTCGGGGCAGTGTGTCCTGGTTGCTAGAACCAAGCCTCTGGTGTCTGGTCCACGGAGAGGACCCCAAATGGCTTTGCGCGTCAGGAGGGCGATCCGAGCACAGCCTGCGCTGCCTGGTGAGTGGCGTGGAGGCCCAGGAGGAAGCGTTAGTGGCTGCTGGTCGCAGGCCAGGAGGGGACAGAGCACATCCTCTCACAGCTCCCTTTGCTACGAAATGCCCGGTACCTCCGGTGAACCTCAGCGTCCATCCCCAGGTGTCGGCCGGAAACGATGGGTGTATGGACACGGCAGTGCTGCCTGTGGTGCCTCGTGAGACCAACAGAAGCTTCCAGACAAGCAACGGCTGGGGCGCCGCCAGGTCTGCGAGTAGGCTGGCGCCTGGGGAGGGAGAGCCGGAGGGAGTCCTGCTGGCCCCGGGATCAGGAGCAGTCAGTCAGGTTGCTGCTTTCAGGGGCATGAATTGGGAGCATGAAGGGAATGGGGCCAGAGCAGCCGTGGGGGAGGGTCTGTGAGCAGCAGGGACACGGCAGGGGTGCGGCCGCCAGCGGGCGACCCCGGACAACAGCAGCCCCACGATCCCCGAAGGGCCCCCGTGCTTTGTGGCCCCCCGAGCCCCCCAGCCCCATTGCTGTGGAGCAGGGTCTCTGCTGCTTGAAACCACAAAAACCTTTGCGGTCCTGGAGCTGGCCCCCGCTCATGTCAGGGGGAACCTTCAGGGCAGTAAGAGTTTCCTTGATATTCGTACTTCAGTTTCCCAGAGTCTTCATATTTTCCCTGATTTTGCTGCCGTGTGTCCCTGAAACCCTCTGTTGTCTCAAGGGGTGGACTTCCTCCATCACAGACCCCTCAAAGGCCTCCCGCCGGGTGAACGTGGGCTTGTCACTCGGCTGCATAGTCTCCGCGGGGCCCCTTGTCCCACTCTTGCTGTCCCCAAGCTGGGTCTAGAGAAGGCCCGTCCCAGTGAGAACTTTCTGGCTTTATCATCTCTCGTCCCAACGACCAGGGAGTCTTCCAGCCTCGGAAAGATCACTCAGGGTTTCCTGCTTCAGTGCTCACGGCAGAGAGCTTGCGTCCTCACAGGAAACACTGCAGCTGCGCGTGACCCATGACCACGCTCCCAGGGACGGACCACGAGGGGTGATGGGTGAGCTCCTGCACCACTTGCCTGAAGGCACTTTGCCTCCCAGCCCCTTCCTTCTCCCCACTCGGGGGCGGAGTGTGGGCCTGGCCACGAACTCGCTTTGACTGTGGGTGAGGGCGTCCTGGAGTGAGAGCAGGGAGGGGGACCTGGGTCCCCAGTGAGGCCACCCAGTGAAGTGAGGCTTCGTCTGGGCCTCAGCTGGGCTCGGAGGGTATGGCCGAGGGTCTGCTGGACGGGACACCACATGTAGAGGGCCCTCAGCCTCATACGGATGACAGCAGTGACTGTGCTGAGAACTTCCCGTGCCAACCCAACAGCAGGGGAAGTGGAGGCTCCAGGGCTTCGTGGTAACTAAGTGCAGAGCAGGGACTTGACCGAGCTGACCTGGTGGCTTGGATCCTGCACGCTTAACACTGGAGTGACAGGACCTGCTTGTTCTCTCTGCTCAGCCCTTCTCGCCACCTTCTCCTCCACCCCACACCCTTATTTTTGCTGCAAGAGTCATGCCTCTCTCTTTATTATGTATCTTTGCAGCTAATATTTGTGGTAGAAAATGTCTACTCCGCCATCGGAAGCCGGCATCTCATGGAATCCTCAGCCTCTTCCACGACCGTAGAGCTGGTTCCTGACACCCAGCTCTGCCCACCTCCACCTCTGCAACTCTCATGTGTGGTACCTGCTCAAAAAATGTTTCATGGCCTTCCCTGGTGGCGCAGTGGTCGAGAGTCCGCCTGCCGATGCAGGGGACACAGGTTCGTGCCCCGGTCCGGGAGGATCCCACATGCCGCGGAGCGGCTGGGCCCGTGAGCCATGGCCGCTGAGCCTGCGCGTCCGGAGCCTGTGCTCCGCAATGGGAGAGGCCACAGCAGTGAGAGGCCCGCGTAGTGCAACAACAAAAAAAAAGTTTCTTGAATAACTTCAGAACTCAGTGGTTGTCTGACATTATTTGGAAAAGGAGTGGCCGCCCCTATTGCCAGCACCCCTGAAACCCCGCAGGAGACACAACCTAGTGTGGTCCCTTCTCTCGCCTGGGGGAGCGTCACACCAGCCGCCCTGTCTTCCTGCCTGTAACAAACACACCCTAAGGAGGCTCGCTGGCCCCTGGGCCAGTGATGCTGTAAAAACCCGGCCTTGTCCTTGTGAGATTTGGTGTGAAGACAACGCAGAAACAGAACCAGCAAAGAAGGATCCTGGTCAGGAGTAAATCCCTCTCCATAGTGACCCTGTGAGACCCAAGCACTCCCTCTGCTAAGCCTGCTCCGACTGTTTGGGAAGGGGCCCTTGTGACTGTCCGGGCGGCGGGTGGGAGGGATAACCCAGTCTCTCTTCTGCCTCCTGAGACAAAGGTGGGCATCGGGGAAACAGCCACATCTCCGGCGGGGGTCCAGAGCGGGTGTCCCGAAAGGACAGGGCCTAGCCGTCCGGTGAGGCCAGGTCTTGTCCACACCGCACTGACCTGCTGGAGGGTCTTGGGTTTCCTGGCATCCAGCACTCCCACCGCCAACCCCAGCCTGCAGCGTCTCGGGAGCCCCTCGCTGGCAGCCCCCCCGGGGGAAGAAAGCCACACAACCACGGAGAAGGAGGATAAGCACACAGGACAGGTGAGACCAGCACTGAGTGGCCCATGTCCCCTCTGCTCCCCAGGGAGCACCCCAGCCCCGGGCCAGCCATGGCCTTTGTCCTCTTCGGCAGTGTCTTTGCCGTTAATAGTCCCAGATACCTTCCTCTGGAGGGGAAGACACAGTGACCGCGGGAGGGGTGAGGGCGGGGTGTGCTTTAGCCCTAAACCCGGGAAGCTGCAGAACTTCCTTGAGCCCCGAATTCACCACATGGGTAAACCTGCAGCAAGCCAGGCCAAGATCTGGACAGATTCTCTCTGGAAACACTTTTCATGTCCAACAAGAGAAGATCTGTTAAACCCCCGTCCGACCCCGGGACGTGGGGCACGTCGTAACCATGGAAACTGAAGGGAAGGCGTTTGAGAGGCTTCTTCTTCGGTGTCTCCCCCAGTGGCCCCTGAAGGTACTGCACCCGGAGGAGAAGCGCTCGCTCTTGTCTCCTCACTTTGGGCCAGGCGGTGCCCACCCCTCACAGCCCCTGCTGCCCGCCTGCTTCTGAGTTGCATGGAAACCTACCGGTCACGAGGCCAAAGCGGGCTCGTCTTGGTGAGCAAAAACAGAGGCCGGTGACAAGGTAAGATGGGGGCTCAAAAGATTTCGTAGAAGAAAAACGTGCACGAGTGTTCCTGTGTGTGTGCGCGTGTGTCTGTGTGTGGTGACCAGATGCTGTATTAATTGGTGTTGCCTATACAATTATGAGTGGCTTTTGTTTTCTGTATTTTCTAAATTTCTTTTTTTTCTAAACACCTGCATATTACGAGAAAAAGAACAAAGCTGTTGACATCAAGCACAAGAGCTTGCAAAATAAGATCTTAAAGTACATATTTCAGAATGTTACAGGAGTTTTCTCTGGGTGATAGATGAACGGCCTCCTCCTTTTGAAAACGAACTTAAGAAAACCTCTTTGGTAAGTTTTCAGGGGCCTGAGCTTTGAGGATAGCGTCTGTGGGTGACACCCTCCCCACAGGCAGCTCTGCCTCAGGTACTGGCTGGGCTAGTGGCCGACCAGGCGGAGTCTGGCAGCCGAAGACCAGTTTACCCTCTTGTGCTCCGCGCTCACCTGCCCAGCTAGGGTCCCGGTAGAGCAGCAGGCAGGTGGGGCTGGCACAGCCATGGGGCCACTGCGGTCAGAGCGGCACATGTGATGGAGGCTGCTGGTGTCCCGTGTGGCCATCCAGGGCACCCGCAGTGTCAGGTGGAGGCCCTGCAGGCGTCCCGAGCCGAGCCCAGCACGTGTCAGGCGGCGCACATTCCTCCGAGCCCCCCTTCAGCACGCAGCTGCCCGTGGCGGGAGGGTGTATAAGCCGCCAGCCCCCTTGCTAGAGGTGAGCCGAGACTGGGTGAGAGGCCGGAGTGCCTGTTTGCGCCTGAACTGTGGGGTCGCACACCATCGCCGCCACCACACAGGTCATCCATCTTCTGTGCAGGCCGCGGATGATGGGGGCCAGGGACTCGGGGCGTCTTGGGGGCTGGCGGCCTCACCAGGAATGGAGTTTATTGCCAGAGGGGAGGGGAGGGGAGGGGAGGGGAGGGGGCAGGCCTTGAACTGCTCAGCCTTGCAGGGGATTCTAGGGCCACCTCTGGTGGGAGGTGCAGGTGAGAAGCCCCTGGAAGTTTCTGGGGCCCCTCCCCCACAGTATTTCAGTCGAAGCCCCTCTGCCGGCATCACCCCCAACTCCGTCCCTCCCGTGGCCGCTGCCGAGAGCCGCAGAAGTTGGAAAGTTTATGGTGCTTCTCTTCCCATAGGGAAACAAAGCCACAGACACACAGATTCCCTTAAAAAAGCATGAAAGAAAGGAGCCAATAATAGTGGATGTTTGTTATTGACATCCACATGGTTCACGTAGAGACGCTTCACAAGGCTGCACGGGAAGGGGGACTAAGGGCCGTTGTTCGCAGTCATGGGGTCTGGGCTCCCCGCTTCGGCCTTCCTGAACCCATTGTGGTGGGAACAGGGCTGGGCCAAGTTAGGGCTCCCTCAGGGGCAGGGAGGTTGTTCAGAGAGGAGAGGATGGGGCCTCCTTTCTGTACCAGAACTCAGTTCTGGGTCTAAGCACAGCGTGGCCTCCTGGAGCTGTCAGTATCCTCACCTACCCAGCGGGAGAGGCTTCGTGCCACCTCGTCCTCACGTGCAGCCTGTGCACCTGCGCTGCTGGCTCCACGGGAGCCCTGAGCTCCCGGGGCCTCGGGGCCATTAGCTGTGAGCCCACACTGTGCGGGCCTGCTCTGCTCACAGCGTGCCCCATTCTCCACCAGACTTCTCTTAGAAAAAGTGAGTTGAAGGATAAAATATTCAACAGTCAAGAATTTCAAGGTGGTGACACCGTTGCACTGAAGCACACAGGCCCAGGTGCACGGCACGTGCGTTAGAGAAGCTGCGGTGTGGGCTTCGAGGACACTGTGTGCAGGGGGGCAGGAGAGGTTCCGAGATTCACGGGTGGTCCGGTTCCTGCAGGCGCGGCTCCAGACTCCGTTCTCAGCAGGTGTGGGCGAGGGCCGCCTTTCCCAGGTGACTGTGTGTAGAGGGGCTCTGGGGCTGCCCAGGCTCAGCGGGAAGGGCAGCGGTGGGAAGGGAGGTTGCCCGCACTTAGCATCCTGACCTCTCACCTCCTCCTTAGTCAGGGCAGCTAAGTCTGCAGGTGAAGCAGCTGTGTCTGACCAGTGCCTGAGTGGCCCCTTCTTTGTCCGGCTCTAAAGACCTGGAAGACGTGGGCAGGGAGAGAATAACAAAGGGCGGGGCTTGCCCTCTCAGCCAGCCTCTGTGCCAGATTCTGCCTGTGCTTATCCATCAAACCAAAAGGCTGGCGCTCCCATCCCATTTTATAGATTAGAAAAGAGGCACAGAGAGGTTGAGCACCTTGCCATAGGTCACACAGCTGGTGAGGGCAGAGCTGAGAATTGACCCACTATGGTTGGATCTGGAGTCCACATGCTGTGCTGGCCCTGAGGCGACAGCAAAGAGAGAGCGAGGGAGACCAGATACCCCAGATTGAGCCAGGCACACAGGCATGCACCCACACATGCACGAGGCCTTCACCTTTGAGGCTACAGAAGTCAGAGGAAACCAGAGAGGAATGAGGAGAGGCCAAGGGAGAATGCCCTTCCAGGGGTTCAGTTCCTACGGAGACCGGGGCTGCGAGTATGCGTTCTCTGTGGCCCTCTTGGACCCCACTGCTTTCAGTGATAAGGGGGGAATGAGGTACACAGTCTGGGCTTCAGATTTGTATGGAGACAAAATTTATTAAAACAGGAGTCCAAAAAACCATGAAGGGGATTGGTATGAACATCTCCAGGGCAATTAAGAAACCCTCTGCTGTTTATCTACCTTCTCTCTTATCATGAAAGCAGAGGATCTACTGAACCAGTTATTTCTGTGCTCATCACACTCTTAGGGAATGTAAGGGGTCATAGACTTCCTTTGAAGCTCCCTCAGAGCCGAGGTATGTGGTGGCTACATTTATCCTCCCGTGGCTAAGATGTGGTTTATTGATAATGACTCCCTCACCGTCCCTGCAAACATAGGGCTTCTCCCCTGTGTGTGTCCTCTGGTGTCTGATGAGACTTGACTTACAACTGAAGTCTCGTCCACACTCCCCGCAAACATAGGGCTTCTCCCCTGTGTGTGTCCTCTGGTGTGTGATGAGACTTGACTTAAAACTGAAGTCTCGCCCACACTCCCCACAAACATAGGGCTTCTCCCCTGTGTGTGTCCTCTGGTGTGTGATGAGATTTGACTTACGACTGAAGCCTCGTCCACACTCCCCGCAAACATAGGGCTTCTCCCCTGTGTGTGTCCTCTGGTGTGTGATGAGACTTGACTTAAAACTGAAGTCTCGCCCACACTCCCCACAAACATAGGGCTTCTCCCCTGTTTGTGTCCTCTGGTGCTTGGTGAGACTAGACCTATCCTTGGAGCCTTGCCCAGAGCCTCTGTACTTGACTTTTACAACTCTTGATACTCCTGCCCCTATGAGTAATTTGCCTGTGGCCTCTGGGTTCACTTTCTGGCCTGTGCTGGACCCTGCCTCCATCATTCTCTCATGTGCCCTAGAGCTCCCCATTTGTCCTTTGGGAGAGGAGGAAAAGGCCCTTGAAATCCTCCCCAGCCTTATCCTTTTCAGCAAAGGTTTGGACCTTTCCTGGACCTCTTGAAAATCAGGTTTGTTACTCCAGCTGTGTGGATCAGAATATTGCTGCTGCCGATTTTGATAGCCTGGGCAGGGATCCTCTGGTTGGATGCGGTCTCTTGCAGATGTTCTCGGGAGGACCTGAGACGGGTGACTGCATTCCACGTGTTGGCTGAGGATTTTCTGACTGGAGAAGGCCAGAGAGCAGGAGCCACATGGAGGGATCTTGGGCTTTGGGTCTGCTGAAAGAGGAAACTTCTGGTCAGGTAGATGGTTTGTCTCCGGTAAGGCCTGAACCACTAATCATCTCAGTGTTGACAGCGCAAGCTCTGTCTCCCAACAAGTGTGCCTTTACAGTCTACTTTTCCATTCCATTTTTACTCACTCTGTCTTCTTCAGAAATCCAGAAAGCCCGTATCAAGGGCCTCTTCTACCTGTGGCCCTGACTAGGGACCTTCAAGTAGCATCAGGGGCAGTGTCACTCCTTATAAGAGGTGGAACTGCAGTGACTTTTGCCCACATAGGAGTATCTGAAAAGTCCTATCACTTTGTGACAGAGGGGCCACAGGTATTCTATCCTGTTGGGAGAGAACACTCTTGATGATAGGTGGAATCGCCCCGAGTGACTTCCTACGAGGGGAAAGAATTTATTAAGTTAGGGGCACTCATCCTGGAGATCTCCAGATGTGGAAGGCAGGGTAGGGTAGTGGTTAGGGCACCTGTGAGGAAAGCTGGATTTGAGGCTCCTCATTCACAGAGACATATTAGTTGAGCAGCCATTGTGTCTGAATCTCTGTGAGGAAGTGGGATTCAGACTGGACAAGACCGAGTGGTCCAGGTCCCACTGACTAACGGACTCTGGCTCCTGATGCCCCAATTAGGTCATGAATTGCTTCTCTCTCAGTTTTCCATAAAGTGGAAAATGAAATTACGTCCTTCCTCAGAAAGCCTCACGAGTATTCACACCTCATTGATTTCAGTCAGGCTTAGTCCGTTTAAAATGCAGTAGGAAGTCCTGTTTAAAAATACACCCCAGCTCCTGCCCTTCTTCAGCCAGTCCGCTCTCCCCTCTCACCTGGTGATGAACTGACCTCTGAGCGGATTCCCCACTGCTATCTCTTTCCAGAAAATGAGCCAAAGCATCATCTTAGAGCAGAGAACATGCCCCCTGCAGCTGAAAACCGCACGGTTGTTTCACGTCACCCAGGGGGACCCCCATGTCTGTGCGTGGAGCACAGGCCCTGAGGCCTCCGTGTTCTGTCCAGCCTGCTTCCTCTCCCTCGGTGCTCCCTTCTTTGGCCACCTGCATGGCCTCCCTTTCCTGCCCTGGTGCTGCGGCACTGGCCGTTCCCCTGCCTGGAACACTTTGCCCACAAATGCTGTCTCTGGAGAGCGCCACGCCCCACCCCTCCACTCACAGTGACCCAAGGCACTTTTTCTGGGCTGCTTTTCCTCAGAGCACTAATTGCTGTCTGGTATGAGGCACGTGCTGCTCTAGGGCAGTGATTCTGACCGTCCTGTTCAATCTCTATTTCCAGTTCGTGGAGCCCTGTCTGGCACAGTGTATGAACTCATGTGACAACGAACCGAAGTGGTGACTGAATGCAAATCAGCATGTACACATATCATCTAGAAATATGGAGGAGATGAAGAAGAAATGGCTAAAGGTGAGAGAGCTGGTGGGTGCTCGAAAACTTGTTTTTTTCCTCTAAGCCTTTCAGCCCTATATGATGTTATATATTTTTTGCATGAGGGATTAAAAAAACTAGAAGAAAAAAATTTTAATATAAAAAGTTTCCCTAAGAGTCAAAGGCTTATGGATCAATTTCTGAAGCATCTTAATTGAAACTTTGCTGACTCCAGACTGGAGTTTACCCTGATGGAGAGCCAGACCATGAAAGCTCCCCAGGAGTGCTTCTTGCTTTGCGTTGGAAGAGCGCTGGCACCCACCTCTGCCCGCCGCCACGAGCTGGCTCTTCCACCCGCTGCCCCGCGGGATGCCGAGCTCCTGGCTGTACTCGTCCCCGTACCAGACCAGCAGTTCACAGCCCGGCCTGACCACCCGGCAGGTCCGGTAGAAGATCTGCCTGTGATACTGGAAGGCCACCAGGTTCTGCTCTTCCTCATCCCGGGCACAGTTCACATACCTGGCGTTGGGGCAGAGAAAGGGACAGAAAGCGCAGGCGATGGGTTCCCTCCACCTGTCAGACCCGAGCCAGCTTCTTGCCGTTGCGGCCTGGTGCTGGCCCAGCTGCTGCCGCTGCTGCGTGGGAACCTGCTGCTCACGCCTTCGAGCTTTTCCTGTGAATCCCTATCTCCAGATGCTGTTGCCCATCCAGGCCAGATTGCTTTTCTCTCCTTACCTACTTATCTGTTTTCCAAAGCCCAATTCCAGACCTGTCTCCACCTGGATTGGCCGTAAAACTGGTGACCTCTAAACTCTCAATGAAGTTCTGTTTTTATTCCACAGAACTTGGTGCTTCTAGTTTAGCACAGATCCCTCAGCACTCAGCCCCAGCCTATGTTCTCTCGAGAGGCCTGTCTCCAGTCTCCCCACGTGCATCCAGGGGCCCCCATTCACTTGCCTCCCCCAGGTTCCTGTAGAAACTTGGAGAGCTCTCTGACTTAGCTCGAAACACAGAACAATAGTAGTTTATTCATTTTCTGCCTCCCCTGATGAAAGGAGGGGACCTTAGAGAAAGGGGCTGCTCACAACCATCCTGCAGTCTGTTTGTCTCCTGGCTTCAGAACCCAGTTCTCACTGGAAGCAAGGCTGGGAAGGTGGCTGCCCTCACAGACTAAAGGTACCTCCCGTTAGGCTATGGTGGTGCTGTGCACTTCTTGAAAAATAGGAAAATTATGATTAAATGTTCCTAAAATCAATTGCTTAATGTCTGTCTGCAGTGTGTCCTCCGTAAGGACATGGGTGATGTGATCTGTTTAAGTAATGGACTCCATTTTCTAAACTGGAGCATAATAGTAAGTGCTTGATAAGTGTTAATTAGGTAAATAAGTGTCCCTGGTGAATCTAGACTCCTCAAGTTGTTTTCAAGTACCCCAGTTTTCTTGAGCACAGAGACGTATTTTGAGGACACATACTATATTTTTAGTTCCTTTTTTCTGACGTCTCTTGAAATGAAAGAGCATTGTATGGAGAAAAAAGAGGGACAGAAGATGTAAAAACCATTGAGGGGGGCAGTCTGAGAAGGAAAGGGACATGGGCTTGAGAGAGATGAGTGTCCTCTCTGGAACCTGGAAACCTACTGGACTTACCTCATCCAGTTGGCCCAGGACGTGTCCTTTCCATCCACATACTCGTAGCAGTTTCTCCCTTTGGTGATCTGAGTGTCAGAAAAAGAAGTTAAAGCCTTTTTTCTTTCTTTTTTTTTTTTTTTTTTTTTGGTGGGAGGTGATAGAAGAATTATTTCACTCTGCTGTCATCAATGCTCTTCAGCCTACATGGATGCAACTGCCAATCGTGACCACGCAATAAGCTCCTTAATCACCATCCTCACGTCTGAGTCTATTTATCCGCTCAGGCCAAGGGCCCCGCACGGGAGGAGCCGCTTCTTTGTGCCTGTACCACCGTGCTCCCACCTGGCCTCTGATCTTTAAGTAGAAGTTCCGTGTTCATGCAAAGTGCACTCAGTACACAGAGCTAACCGTGTTGCCCCCATCCATGTCCTAGCATGTTGAACGTGAGGCCCCCCCACCCCATCCACAGAAGGGATGTGGAGGCCAGAGGACAGGGGAAGAGGTGGGTGTTTCTCACCAGCCAGGAGTATCCACTGTTGGCGGCCTCTTCATCTTCTGTGATCTGGCCCTCATAGGGGCCAAAGTGCAGACCCAACGGCAGATCGGATGCCTCGTTCCATACTCCAAGCCCAGCCTCAGGGATGCCTGATGGTCTGATACTTAATCCGGGGGGCAGAGTGAGGGCTGAGCGGTTGGGATGCCCCTTCTCCACTGCACTGTCCTTTACAAATGAAGGGGCCCCGTGAGCAGCACAGCTGTCAATGAAGAAGTTCTGGCACTTCTCACAATCTGGAGGCGAGAGCGACAGGGATTAGGGAAGATACAGTGCGTGTTCCTGGTTGTAAAGACCTTCAGAAAGAACCGGGGCGCTCATGTCATTTGGCCTCAATCCTGTACCCCAAGTCACTAGACAAAGGGGATGATCTGGGGACTAAATGCTAAGGTGAGGTTATTGTAGCAAGACATAACAGCCTTCTCTGTAATGGGCCAGTGGGGTCACTCACAGAGGTAGTCGTCATCCTGGGGCTCGCTGACCTCTTGGTACACGTGGCCCTTTCTTTCTCGTAGGCTATACATCTTCACTTCAATCTGCTTTGCTCTGCGTTCTAAGTTGGAGAAGAGTAGGTAAGCAAGGTTGGTGGGGTCTGGAGTGTTGGTCCCTGTTTTATCAGAAAATGTGAAATCCCCTTCCATCAAATCATCGCCTGTCCTTGTGTATACTTTGTTTCCCCCCCGTTTAGCTACTGGTTCAGACAGACCGAGGCTCCGCACTGACTACAGACGCCCAGTTCAATGTTAGCTTCCTGTTCTTCCCATTATTAGGTTTAACTTCCCAGCCTTTCTACTTAGAAGATGGTTCATTGACACATTTACTCATTCAGAAAATATTGGTTAAGGCACATTACATGTTAGGCATTGAGCAGAGGCCCTAACTAAGAAAGCATGGTCACTATTATCACAGATGGATTTTTGAACAACGTGTATGTGTCCGTACTTTTATAATTAATTTAATGTTTTCAAACACTATACGAGTTATGTATCCTTATGTTTACTTTAGAGATTAGCAATCAGGACCTCAGAAGACATGTAAGATTTTCCCAAGGCCCCAGTGCTAACTTCAGGTCTCAGATCAGTCCAGCCTAAACCCACGCCTACCCCAAGTCCACCCCACACACCTAGGCCATACTAATCAGCGTTTCTAGAAGAATTAGAGGGACTAAAGCCCCCAAGTTATTTTCTCTCACCCAGCTTTTGTCTAGTGTGCCATGCAGAGGTGCTTGCTGCTCCGGGAGGGGGCGCTGGGCTCCGGGCCTGCGCAGGGCCACTTGCCTTCTGCAGTTGCGCT
The DNA here is from genome assembly GCF_963924675.1 of Phocoena phocoena. NCBI lineage: Eukaryota > Metazoa > Chordata > Mammalia > Artiodactyla > Phocoenidae > Phocoena > Phocoena phocoena. The sequence continues at coordinate 59,579,954 of NC_089238.1, forward strand.
GCTCCTGGCAATTTCTTCAAACTAGATTCATTACTTAATGGCATCGGGGGCACTGCCTTCAACGGGAGAGTCACATAGTGAAAGACAACATGTATTTCTTTAGTTCTTTAGGGCTTATGAAGTGTTTTCACATGCATGACTTTAGTTAATACTCCAACAACCCTTGGAAATACCCGGGGCGGGTGGAGTCTGAACACTAGAGCGTAAATAAAGGGCCTAAGTGGGTAGTGAATCAAGACTAGAACCCATATCTTAAGGTTCCTTCCCTTCAACTTGCTCTCAAATTTCTCCAGAAAAGTGAGAGCGAGTCAGGGAGAATAATTGGGAAGAATCAACAAAGCCTGGGAAAGAAGCAGGGGGTAAGGGCTTATAGAAAAAAAGGGGGGGTCTTTTATTAATTAGTGGACCTCTGATGGACGAAGAAATGTGGAAAAGTACAGAGGGGACAAAACACTTCTGGAAAATGAGGTGACAGAGCAGTGAGATCGGGAAGAGAACAAAGAAATGGTACGGCAGAAACTTATCTAGACAATAAAGAAAATGATGCTGAACGTTGCAGGTTGCCATATCCTAGAGAGAATGTTTGGAATCAGTAGCTGGTTCCCATCGATTCTGCTTGAATAAGGCTGTACGACTAGCTAGTTCTCCTCAGTTTCCTGAACCATAAATTGGTATACATGCTAATTCTTAACGTCACAGTGGACATGAAATTTAATAACATTCACCAAATTGTTTTGTGAGCTACTGATATGTAGTACAGTGTGAACGTGAGAGTCCAGCCCTGCTATCAATTCACCCCCTCAACTGTCTCCCTATTTGAAATCTAGCTCACAGATACTATCTTCAGCACTCCTTGACCCTCTTACTTCTAGGTGAATGTTTAAATGTGGAGTCACGCATTCAGAAAACCTCCAGGGGGCCCTCAGGGGCCTTGAGCTGGGCCTGGGCCTTCTGAGAAGAAACGGGTATGGAGCAGGCTCTCAAAGCTTGCAACGCAGGGGCAGGCTAAGCAAATGATTCCAAACGTGACAGTTGCCTAATTAGAGCCCGGAGGAAGGAGCTGTTACTTCCTCCTGCAAGAATGAGCATTTGAAATCAGTTCCAGAGGGATGAGTTTCTGTTGAAACGCGGGTAACCTATATGAAGTCCTAAAGTTATTTTCTTATTTGTCGTTTTCAGTGATCAAACTTGAAGCTAGTCAGGGCTGGGAGCTGCTTCCTCTTATTAGAGTAGCAGGCTCTGAGGTTGGGGGTCCATCTCCTTCTTCGTCTCGGACAATCCACTCTACAAATTGCCTACAGATCTGTAAGCTTCCCTTAGTCAGATGGTCTTAGCATGTCACTCACTTTGGCGTAGCAGAAAAGAACTGTGGTTGAAATCACCCGTCAGGTGAATGATATAAAGATGTATGTATGAATAAGACAGTGTAAACTTTATAAAACTATGGAAGTTCTACTCAGCTTGTAAGTGTTTTAGAGAAGGAGCTTTGGATGAGATTGCACTACCAGTGATACTGTGATCTCAGGCATATACTCAAACACTCCTTTACCTCGGTTTCTTGATCTATTCAATATAAATGGTGATAGTTACACTACCTGTAGGTACTACAGGATTGTTTTAAGGTTTAAAGTGTGTTTATTCATGTAAAGTGCTTAAAATAGAGCCTGAAGTATTATGAAAATAACGTGAAAATAGAACAACCTACTACTGTTGCTATTCTTATTAACTATAAAAATGATGATGATATCAGACATTGTGCTAAAGAATCATGAAAGGAAGCAGCAGTTTCTAGGATACTCTGTGTATTCTCCTATTCTTACCTGTGATTGGATCCATGAGGAAGGTTTTCTTGTCAACAGGATTTGGGAAATACTTACCTTCTGGTGTTTACTGTGCTCCACTCTGAAGGCCACCCAAGAAGGTTTAACTAAAAGATGATGAGAAATCAGTGTTTTGGTTGGTAAATGTTTCCAAACTCTGGGCATCTGAATTAAGGACACAGAATTCTGAACCAGAGAGTGACAAGTGCAAGGATTACCAAAGGGGGAATGGAAAATGATTTCTGTATCATCAATGCCTATGCTTCCAGTGGGAGCATCACAGTTTCCTTAAAATTAAAAAAAAAAAATAGACATAAACCTCATCTGTGCTTCATCCTATGTTCATAAAGTATCTAATACATTTACTTCATGACAAAAATACTCAACAAAGTAGGAGTAGAAGGAAGTTACCTCAATATAATAAAGGTCATATATGAAGAGTCCACCTCTAACATCATACTGATTGGTGGAAAAAGTGATCTCTTCTAAGATCAGGAAAAACAGGAAAGGATGCCCACTCTCACCACTTCTATTCAACATAGTACTAGAAGTCCTAGCCAGGGAATTAGATAAGAAAAGGAATCAAAAGGCTTGCAATTTGGAAAGAAAGAAGTAAAATTAGGTTTGTTCACAGATGACATGATTTTATGTGTAGAAAATCTCTAATATTCCACAGAAAACACTGTTAGAACTAAAAAAAGAATTTAGCAAAGTTGCCGGATACAAAATCAACACTCAAAAATCTTTCTATGCACTCGGGACTTCCCTGGTGGCGCAGTGGTTAAGAATCCACCTGCCAATGCAAGGGACACGGGTTCGAGCCCTGGTCCGGGAAGATCCCACATGCCGCAGAGCAACTAAGCTCGTGTGCCACAACTACTGAGCCCGCATGGTGAAACTACCAAAGCCTGCGCGCCTAGAGCCCGTGTTCCACAACAAGAGAAGCCACTGCAACGAGGAGCCCACGCACTGCAAAGAAGAGAGCCCCCTCTCGCCGCAATTAGAGAAACCCCGCATGCAGCAACGAAGACCCAACGCAGCCAAAAAAAAAAAGAGAGAGAAAACTATTGAGAATTATACTGGAAAACCTATACATCCACCTCCATTCAGTCTTATGTCACCATTCTGCCACAACCACTGCGGGTCTTTTAATTTCTGTTTCAAAATTCAAAAACAAAATAAAAACAAACAAAAAACTAACCAAGACAATGAGGCCACCTGCCAGCCCTTACTCCTTTGGTGATGAATTTGGTACCTCTTATTCACATTCAAATTTTTATACATTTACGGCCTTTTAATGTGCCTATAAACAATATATATATATATTTTCCAACAAAAGGTCTCATATTTATTACTGAGCCAAAGCACTAATGCAGAAACACTGACACAAGGAGAAAAATCATTTTTTCCCAATAAAACAAATGGATGCATTTGTCCAGATAGTAGTGATGCTTTCAGAGTGATATGGTAAGATGCAAGTGACCTTCCACAGCATAAATACATGTGCCACCTCATGGGTGGCTCCCTATAGACCCAGCTTGGTTCTTCTCCAGTGTCTTCTCTTGGAGCTGTACCTGGTTTTATTACCAGTTTTCATTTGAGTCCACTGGGGAATGGGACAATTCTCCTTTGGTTTCTGGCCCAGGAATCGCTCGATCGTGAAAGTCTTGTGAGAAGACATGGTGAGGAGCAGAGTCAACCGCACGTCGGATGGCAGAGAAGGGGAGGCTAATTATTTTACATATTTAAAAACTTTATATGGATAGTCTCTTACTGTATAATATTCTGTTTTGCATCTTGCTTGTTGGGTGAAAAATTATGGGTTTTTTTTTTTTTTTTTTTTTTTTGCTAATGCCTGAGACGCAGCTGAGACCCAAACCCAGGTTGTTTTCAGGAAGACACCTCTAAATCTTCCTGGCCCCTCACCTTGCTGCCTTGGAGTCCATTCTTCATCAGAATCCTCAGGGTCACCCACCTGGGCTTTGATGGCCTGCCTGCGGTGACACATGAAAGCTGGCCGAGGGGCTCTGAGACCTGCAAAGGAGCAAAATCTTGGTTCCAAAAGGGAAGAGCTGGAAGGAGGAACAAAGCCCAGAGGCGATGGAAAGTGCCACAGAGTCAGTGTGACTTGGCAGGATGGGCTGGGAGAGTCTGGAACCAGGCAAGGGGTGAGCTCTGCGCTGCCAGGGCCAGGCCCACACTGAATACAGAAGAACACACATTTCCTGCAGGTTGGTCTCCACACGGAAGGCGACTGTGAGCAGATGAAGCCATCTCAGAGACAGCCAAGCTAACACTGAGACCGAAGACCTGGTTCACGCTTCCCAGGCTCCCAGGCACCCGGCGTTTCCCGTTACCTATAGTAATCAGTGCTTCATAGTTCTTTTTCACATTCCTATATCGGACTTTTTCCCACTCTCCCATCTCTGTCCATTCTTCCTTGGAGAAGTATATGGAAATGTCTTTGAAAGCATCTTTGGCCTAGAGAGAATAATCGATTTCATCAGTGACTTACTAATCTAAGTCAGAACTTAGAGCTGGGCCCTCTCCTCCACCTTGTGCAGGGTGTAGCCTGAGGCCGCTGGGTGGTCTCTGTGAGACAAGGATGAAGGTTTTCCTTCCCGACCGTGTCCTGCTTAACTGAGCAAACACTGAGCATTTTCCTAACTCTCCCTGGACACACAGCAGTTGACGATGCTCTAGTGTCCTGTCCCCCCCACCCCGCCCCGCCCCACCATCTTAGACAGGACCGGGCGCCCCCATCCTGTGTACCTTCACAGAGAAGGTCACCCAGCGGTGCGGGCCAGGAGTCTGCGGCCCTCCAGGGACCGGCTCCTTGTCCCTCCCGTAGAGCCGGCCTAGAGCCAGGCTCTGCCTCCTCCACCGCTCACCGTGGGCCTCCACGCTGTTCTCCCAGCATCTCCCTCAGTGCTGTCCTCCGGCCACCTGTCGGTGCTCATGGGCCTGGGACCGCCTCGAGGCCAAGGTGCCTGTGGAAGGGGAAGGTGCTGAGGTAGCCCAGGCCCCTGCCCAGAGCTAGGTCTGTGTTCCTCGGCTGGGGTGTCCCGAGCAGGAAGGTGTGAGGACCCCGGCAAGGATTAGAGGGTGTGGAGGGTATTGATGGGGTGGACGGATCCTCGCCAGCCACGACAGTCCAGCCTAACGTGAACTAGATTCGGTTTCTTTGGTCCCCCTGAGGAAAGGCACTGGGAGGGCTGTGTCTGTGGGTGCCTGAGGGAGTCCTGAGGAGACCTGGAAGCCCCGGACTGCTGGGCTGGGGTCAGGTTGACAACCAGGGCTCTCTTCCAGCGAGGGACAGGGACTGTTTCTCCAAGAAGGGCTTTGGGGATCTCCACCTGGGGACTCCGGAAAAATCTGAGCAAAACGTGCGTTCTATGTCTAAGGGACAGATCGCTCAGCCTGAGGAGATTTGGGTCACTCTGGCTAAGGGAATTGGGGTTCCTCAGACCCGAGGGGATTCAGGGTCCCTTAGGCTGATGGTATCTGGCGTCTCTTGGCTGAAGGGATGTAGAAGGCGCAGGTTGAGAGAACTTGGGACCTTTGAGCCTGAGGAAATCGGGGCCCTCTCCTTAAGGGGCTTTAGGTTCTCCCACACTGAGGGTGCCTGGGGTCTTTGAGGATGAAGGGGTTAAGAGTTCCCGGGCTGAGGGGAGTCAGTGCCTCTGAGGGTAGGGAAATTTGGCCTCTCTGCGGGTGCTATTTTTAGGGCGCCTAACCTCTAGGGGTTACTCCAGGTATTTGGGGGGGTCTAAGCATCAGGGGATTTGGTGTTTCTGTGGGTGAAGGGACTTTGGGTCCCTGAGGCTGAGGAGATGTGAGGTCCCTCAGGTTAGGACCCGGGGTCCCTCCAAGCTGACGGGATTTGGAGCCCCTCAGGGTGAGGGGATCTGGGGCCTCCCAGCCTGGAATTTGAAGGCCTCGGGCTGAGGGTTTATAAGGGTTTCGCAGTTCCCGTCAGTCTCCCCGCTGTCCCCTCGCAGGGCCCACCCCGGCCCGGCGCGCGCTCCGGCTTCTGCAGCTTCGCGAACTCCTGAGGTGAGGCGAAGCGAAGGGCGCGGAGCCGGCTTGTAAAGCCCCGTCAGGTGCAAGCCACCAATCGGTGCTGCGACAGAAGCGGTCCCGCCAATAGGCGGCCGGGAGGGTGCGGAGCGCGCAGAAGGTCCCGCCCCACCGCTCGGGGATTGGCTGCTCTGGGTCCCGCGCGTGTCTGAAAGGAAGCCTCCAGCGCGCAGGAGCAGCTTCGCGGTTTTCCCTGACTGGTTTTTCTGCGCGCCGTCAGGCAGCCCGTCTTAGTCCTGGAGCCTCAAGCGGGCGGTGGGTCTTTAGGGTGGCCGTGGCCGTCCAGTGCCCCGAACAAGGGTCTTTCCTCCACCGGACTGTAGTCGTGCTCCCGAACTCTCTCCTAGGCCCACCTGTTCCCGTCCTTGTAAAATCCAGTTTTGGCAAGAACTGTTTGGGATGAGTATTGCTTTATTCAGGGGAAAACTAGGTAATTAACTAAAATCTGATGAGACACAAAATAAACAACATACGGTCAAAGATTTAAACGCAACAAATGGAATGATAAGTATATTAGAAAAAACACTGGGAGAATTTTAAATCTCAAAGTAGAAGTGGCACTTAGGAGTAATCTGTATGTTTAAGCAATGTAGGTCTAAAAAGGCTTCAGAAATGAGATATAAATAAAACCGAAAAGCCCTGCAAGTGTTTTCCGTTAAAGTGAGGCATCAAATTCGAGGACAATGGATCTGCAGAGGGGGCTTCACAAGATAAAATGGGGAGAGTGTTTCTGCCCCTTACCTAGCTTTGGTCACAGAAACGTAACGTGATTTCCATGTGTTGGAAGCAAGACAACTGACTGTAGTATTATTGTCAAGGTGGGACCACGAGTGCTGGTTGGGGGTCTGGATGGAGAGATGTTACCAGAAAACTGGGTTTGCCTCTTGGTGGGTGTCGAGCCAAAAGATACAACCCAGCCAAAGATTGGGAGAAGGAGGGATTTATTACTTGCAGCAAGTAAGGAGAACACCAGGGATCTTGTCAAAACAGTGTCTCCCCAAACCCCCAAACTGGGGAAGTTTTAAGCTATGGGTACATGCGTGTTCATGGAGGGCCTTGGGCAGTAGGCAGAGTCCAAGCTTTAGATGATTGAAGTCTTGAGGGTCAGAAGCGGTCACCATCGGCCACCCTTAGGTTACATTTTATCTGGCGTTGATAGATGATGTAGATATAGATATCTATTCTTTTTCAGATTCTTTCCCCTTATAGGTTATTACAAAACATTGAGTGTAGTTCCCTGTGCTATCCAGTAGGTCCTCGTTGATGATCTATTTTATACATAGCAGTGTGTATGTGTTAATCCCAGACTCTTAATTTATCCCTCCCCCTGCCTTTCCCCCTTGGTAACAATAAGTTATAAGATTTTATATTCCTCAGAAATGGGGGAGCTGAAAGAGAGGTATCATTTTCAATGGAAAAGCATTCAAAAGAAGATTGAAGCTTCAGCCAAGATTATTAGATGTACAGCCTTGGAAAAAAATCACTTAATTTCTGTAAAGTTGAGCTGACAAGACTATTGCCCAGATTCTATTTTTATCTCCCAGGAATTTTTCATGGGCTTTGCCGGTGACAAACCCCTCCTCTGCCTTTTGTCCCATTCCTCATTCTTGGGGCGCTGTGGGTGCAGACCCCTCTTCTGTAACTGCTTCGTGCTGAGTTGGGAGTCCTCATACCCGGGGGGCGGGGAGGGGCAGAACTTCTCCCCAGCAGCCTCCAGGTGAGGTTGATTGTCCCCAGGCCTCCTGCCTCCCTGCTCGTCCGCCTGAGCACCGGCATTGGAAGTGTTATAGATTCTAATGACCTTTAAGGGTCCAGGAAAGAGATGCGTAGAGACGCTGGGGGGGGGGGGCGGTTTTACCCCGCCCCACATTTGTTCGGCCACCTTAGGCTGACGGTTTCTGCCAGCCTAGATGCTCTGACCGGCTGTCTGCGCTTTCTTCAATTAGGCCCCTGAATTAACGTGCAAACAGCGCCAGGTGTCAGAGTCCTGCCCGCTCAACTCCCAGACAGTCCAGGGCCGGTGGTGATCCAGGACCATGACGGCCACTGAGTCAACGGCCTTTTGAAGTAGCCAGGAGTCCAGCCGGTCTTATTGGCCGCCGTCACCGCGGTGTCTGTAGGCTTTTCTATGGTGACAGCGTGATATACGGTTCCCCCGCCAAGCTTATTAGCTCCCCTCTGGGTGCCGTAAGTCCTGCAAGCAGTAGTCTGCTCTTTTGGGGCACACTCTTGTTGTTTTCTGAGAGAAGCTCCAGGTCAAGTGATGGTCACACGAGTCGTCATGGGGCCCCGTTGCCCCCGGTTGTCTCTCTGGAGGTTGGAGTTGGAGGGCCTCCTCACCCGAGGTCAGTGTGCCCACGGAGCGACCCCTGCAACTTCAGGGCATGGTGGGTGGTTAGGATCACCACGTGGGGTCCTTTTCCCTTAGGAGGGAGCTGGATTTGCGGGCTGCTGATTTCCAGGTTTTTAGATACCGCCAGTATCCTGGCTGGACGGAGCGGCGGGCCAAGCCCATGGTGACCGTAGTTTATCCTACCTGGAGGGCATTCTTGCGTTGTTCCATTTCAAGTGGTCCCGGTTTTTGCACTAACACTCCAAGGGCGATTCACATTCTATGGGGATGTAACGTTCAAAGGGTTTAGCTAAATTAGGGAGTTCCAGGGTGAGTGTCTGAATTGACTGCTCTTTCCATTCTTGAAAGGCCGCTTCTGGATTCTATTCGAAAGGATCATCGTCTTTTCCTTTCAGTGCTTCATATAGAGGCCCAGCTAGTAGACTGTAGTTAGGGATCCAGAAGCAGCAAACCCCGGCCTCCCCAGGACCTGCCCTAAGCTGTCTTCAAGTTTTAGAAGGGGGTAAGGCTGCAAATGGGTTCTTCCCTTTCCTGGGATGGGCTTCTCCGACCTTCTGTGAGAATGAAGCCCAGGCAGGTCACCTTAGTCTGTGAGATTTAAGCCTTTTTCTTCGACACCTTCTATCCTTTATTGGCTAGGTAGTTCAGGGGCCTCCTTAGTAGGGCTGGCGATCAGAATGTCGTCTGCATATTGAAGGAGGGTTCCCTTTTGCAGAGGTAGAACTTTTAGGTGTTTAGCTAACGTTTCTCCAAAGATGGTGTGGGAATTTTTGAACCCTTGGGGCAGGACGGCCCAGCAGTATTGTTTTTGTTGTATGTTGAGTCCTGCCACTCACAAGCCAAGATTTCTTGTGACTCTGGGACTAATGGTATACAGAAGAAGGCATCATTGAAGTCTAATACAGAATACCATGTCCTGGTGGATGGTAGAATGACCAGCAGGGTGTAGGAATTAGGAACTACTGGATGTATATCCTCGGTGGCTTCATTGTCCTGACATCCTTTACCAGGTCCCCAGCAGCCCACGGGGCTCTCGTGGTCAGGCCCCTCCCAGGATACAGAGCTCCCCTGGACAGGTACCCCGGCAGGGCTGGGCTCACAGGAACCGTGCACATAGCTCTCATTGCAGAGCACCCCCAGCTCACCTGTCGCTCAGAGCTGACACAGAGCACCTCAGAGCGGGACTTGAACTAACAAACAGCAGCTCCGACAGGTCTGTGACACTGGGCATCACTCTGTGCGGCCTCCCTCCGCCTGGTCTTCCAGAGACTTCCACTGCAGCTGCGGCACCAGGCCCTGTCTCCACCCACCACCCCTCCTCTCCCTGACTCCTGGATTCCTCTCATTAGGAGAGGGTCTTCTTGAAGTTGTCTCCCACTCACGGGCCAGATAAAATGATTAGAAAACAAGCCAGAGCTGCAGCCCCTTGTCTATCCTGACTCTCAGGAGCCCACACCTGTTCCTTGGACCTGGCTGGTTCAGCAAGGTCCATTTTCTGCAACTGTGAGCCCCTGAGGGGTGATTATTGGCTGGCCTGGGAAGCCTGACCGTGCCGGCCAGCCCTCCCCAGGTGTGCCTGGGTTGAGGTCAATATAAACACCGCTCCAGGCAGCAAGAGCCCCTGCAGCTGTGCCTGACGCCATATTCTCTGACCCGTCAGCGGTGTCGGGGCTGGGCTGGTGGGTGGGAGTGAGGGGCCACGGCTTTGGGGGTGGCCCGGTGTGAGTGGGGCTCTGCTGGACTTTCTGCAGGAGTTGCCAAGCTGCCACCTGCTAAAGAAGAGGATGTGTCACCCGTAACTGCCACTGGAATTTCTCCCCGGGCAGAGGTGAGGAAGGAAAAAAGCAGTGGGGGCCTGGACAGGAGGGGTATCTCAGGCAGGGAAATGGAAAGCTTCCAGAAGAGTGCCCGGGGCCAGGACCATCCTGGCTGGCCTGCAGGCACCAAGTCGGCAGGCATGCTGTCGCTGGGGTGGCTCCACGGCCCTTCCTGTAGGCTTTCAAGTCCTTGTACATATTCAGGTGTTTTACCTGGGAAGGGTGGGAACAGTTCAGCAGCAGCTGGCCTGGGGCTCAGCTCACGTTTACTCACAGACGCCTCGGCACGGTACCCCAGCTTTGCAATGAGGACGCTCCTTGCGGGGTGGGGGGCTGCTGGCTGCATGGGAGACGATTCCCCACCTCTGACCAACTTCAGAATTGTTTACCGCTGGAGCAAGTACCCTGATAGGGTTTTCATCTGTATAACTGGTGGGTTCTGTTTTTTTTTTTTTTCTTTTTTGGTTCAAGGTAGCTTTATTCCTCTTTTTTGTATTTATAGATATAAGCCTGGAAATAATTCATTCATATAAATACGTGTATATGAAGGGAATAACTTTTTTTCTGTTTTTTAAAATTTTATTTATTTTAATTTTTGAATTTTATTTTATTTTTTATACAGCAGGTTCTTATTGGTTATCTATTTTATACATATAAATGTATACATGTCAATCCCAATCTCCCAACTCCTCCCACCACCCACCCCCACGGCTTTATCCTCCCGGTGTCCATACGTTTGTTCTCTACATCTGTGTCTCTATTTCTGCCCTGCAAACCGGTTCATTTGTACCATTTTCCTAGGTTCCACATATATGCATTAATATAATCAAAGTGTTTTTCTCTTTCTGACTTACTTCACTCTGTATGACAGTGTCTAGATCCATCGACATCTCTACAAATGACCCAATTTCATTCCTCTTTATGGCTGAGTAATATTCCATTTTATATATGTACCACATCTTTATCCATTCATCTGTCTGTGGACATTTAGGTTGCTTCCATTACCTGGCTATTGTAAATAGTGCTGCAATGAACATTGTGGTGAATGTGTCTTTTTGATTTATGGTTTTCTCTGGGTATATGTCCAGTAGTGGGATTGCTGGATCATATGGTAATTCTATTTTTGGTTTTTTAAGGAACCTCCATACTGTTTTCCATAGTGACTGTATCAATTTACATTCCCACCAACAGTGCAGGAGTGTTCCCTTTTCTCCACACCCTCTCCAGCAATTGTTGTTTGTAGATTTTCTGATGATGCCCATTCTAACTGGTGTGAGGTGATACCTCATTGTACTTTTGATTTGCATTTCTCTAATAATTAGTGATGTTGAGCAGCTTTTCATGTGCATCTTGGCCATCTCTATGTCTTCTTGGAAGAAATGTCTATTTAGATCTTCTGCCCATTTTTGTTTTGGCTTGTTTGTTTTTTTAATATTGAGCTGCCTGAGCTGTTTGTATATATTGGAGATTAATCCTTTGTCCATTGATTCATTTGCAAATATTTTCTCCCATTCTGAGGGTTGTCTTTTCATCTTGTTTGTAGTTTCCATTGCTTTGCAAAAGATTTTACGTTTCATTAGGTCCCATTTGTTTAGTTTTCTTTTTTATGGCATTACTCTAGGAGGTGGGTCAAAAAAGATCTTGCTGTGATTTATGTCAGAGTATTCTTCCTATGTTTTCCTCTAAGAGTTTTATACTGTCCAGTCTTACATTAACGTCTCTAATCCATTTTGAGTTTATATTTGTGTATGGTGTTAGGGAGTGTTCTAATTACATTCTTTTACATGTCGTTGTCCATTTCTCCCAGCACCACTGATTGAAGACACTGTCTTTTCTCCATTGTATAGTCTTGCCTCCTGTGTCATAGATTAGTTGACCATAGGTGTGTAGGTTTATCTCTGGACTTTCTTTCTTTCTTTTTTTTTCCTTTTACACCTTTATTGGAGTATAATTACTTTACAATGGAGTGTTAGTTTCTGCTGTATAACAAAGTGAATCAATTATACGTATACATACATCACCATATCCCCTCCTTCTTGCATCTCCCTCCCACCCTCCATATCCCACCCCTTTAGGTGGTCACAAAGCACCGAGCTGATCTCCCTGTGCTATGTGGCTGCTTCCCAGTAGCTATCGATGTTACATTTGGTAATGTATATATGTCCATGCCACTCTCTCACTTCGTCCCAGCTTACCCTTCCCCCTCCCCGTGTCCTCAAGTCCTTTCTCTACGTCTGTGTCCTTAATCCTGTCCTGCCCCTAGGTTCTTCATAAACTTTTTTTTTCTTTAGATTCCGTATATCTCTGTTAGCATACGGTATTTGTTTTTCTCTTTCTGACTTACTTCACCGGGTAGGACAGACTCTAAGTCCATCCACCTCACTACAAATAACTCAGTTTTGTTTCTTTTTATGGCTGAGTGATATTCCATTGTATATATGTGCCAAATCTTCTTTATCCATTCATCTGTCGATGGACACTTAGGTTGCTTCCATGTCCTGGCTATTGTAATAGAGCTGCAATGAACATTGTTGTACATAACTCTTTTTGAATTATGGTTTTCTCAGGGTAAATGCCCAGTAGTTGGATTGCTGGGTCGTATGGTACTTCTATGTTTAGTTTTTTAAGGAACATGTATACTGTTCTCCCTAGTGTCTGTATCAATTTACATTCCCAGCAACAGTGCAAGAGCGTTGCCTTTTCTCCAGTAAATGCCTCTGCAGCATTTATTGTTTGTAGATTTTTGGATGATGGCCATTCTGACTGCTGGGAGGCGATACCTCATTGTAGTTTTGATTTGCATTCCTCTAATGATTAGTGATGTTGAACATCCTTTCATGTGTTTGTTGGCAATCTGTATAACTTCTTTGGAGAAATGTCTATTTAGGTCTTCTGCCCATTTTTGGATTGGGTTGTTTGTTTTTGTGATATTGAGCTACATGAGCTGCTTGTAAATTTTAGAGATGAATCCTTTGTCATTTGCTTCATTTGAAAACATTTTCTCCCATTCTGAGGGTTGTATTTTCGTCTTGTTTATGTTTTCCTTTGCTGTGCAAAAGTTTTGAAGTTTCATTAGGTCCCATTTGTTTATTTTTGTTTTTATTTCCACTTCTCTAGGAGGTGGGTTCAAAAAGATCTTGCTGTGATTTATGTCAGAGTGTTCTGCCTATGTTTTCCTCTAAGAGTTTTATAGTGTCTGGTCTTACATTTAGATCTCTAATCCATTTTGAGTTTATTTTTGTGTATGGTGTTATGGAGTGTTCTAATTTCATTCTTTTACGTGTAGTTGTCCAGTTTTCCCAGCACCACTTACTGAAGAGACTGTCTTTTATCCATTGTATATCTTTGCCTCCTTTGTCATAGATGAGTTAGCCATAGGTATGTAGGTTTATCTCTGGGCTTTCTATCCTGTTCAATTGATCTATATTTCTGTTTTTTGTGCCAGTACCATATAGTGTTGATTACTGTAGCTTTGTAGGATAGTCTGAAGTCAGGAAGTCTGATTCCTCCGGCTCTTTTAATTTCCCTCAAGACTGCTTTGGCTATTCGGGGTCTTTTGTGTCTCCATACAAATTTTAAGACTTTTTTGTTCTAGTTCTGTAGAAAAAGCCACTGGTAATTTGATAGGGATTGCATTGAATCTGTAGATTGCTTTGGGTACTATAGTCATTTTCACAATATTGATTTTTCTAATCCAAGAACATCATTTATACCTCCATCTGTTTATATCATCTTTGATTTCTTTCAGCAGTGTCTTATAGTTTTCTGAGTACAGGTCTTTTACCTCCTCAGGTAGGTTCATTCCTACATTTTTTATTCTTTTTGTTGCAATAGTGAATGGGATTGTTTCCTTAATTTCTCTTTCTGATCTTTCATTGTTAGTGTATAGGAATGCAAGAGATATCTGTGCATTAATTTTGTATCCTGCAACTTTACCAAATTCATTGATTAGCTCTAGTAGTTTTCTGGTGGCATCTTTAGGATTCACTATGTGTAGTATCATGTCACTTGCAAACAGTGATAATTTTACTTCTTCTTTTCCAATTTGTATTCCTTTTATTTCTTTTTCTTCTCTGATTGCTGTGTCTAGGACTTCCAAAACTATGTTGAGTAATAGTGGTGAGAGTGGACATCCTTGTCTTGTTGCTGATCTCAGAGGAAATGCTTTTAGTTTTTCACCATTGAGAATGATGTTTGCTGTGGGTTTGTCATATACGGCCTTTACTATGTTGAAGTAGATTCCCTCTATGCCCACTTTTTGGAGACTTTTTATCATAAATCGGTGTTGAATTTTTTCAAAAGCTTTTCCTGCATCTATTGGGATGATCATATTTTTATTCTACAATTTGTTAATATGGTGTATTACATTGATTGATTTGTGTATATTGAATAATTCTTGCATCCCTGGGATAAACCCCAGCTGATCATGGTGTATGGTCCTTTTAATGTGTTGTTCAATTCTGTTTCCTAGTATTTTGTTGAGGATTTCTACATCTATATTAATCAGTGATATTGGTCTCTAATTTTCTTTTTCTGTAGTATCTTTGGTTTTGGTATCAGGATGATGGTGGCCTCATAGAATGAGTTTGGGAGCGTTCCTTCCCCTGAAAATTTCTGAAGAGTTTGAGAAGATTGGGTGTTAGCTCTTGTCTAAATGTTTGATAGAATTCACCTCTGATGCCATCCGGTTCTGGACTTTTGTTTGTTGGAAGATTTTTAATCACAGTTTCAATTTCATTACTTGTGATTGGTCTGTTCATATTTTCTATTTCTTCCTTGTTCAGTCTTGGAAGGTTATACCTTTCTAAGAATTTGTCCATTTCTTCCAGATTGTCCATTTTATTGGCATAGAGTTGCTTGTAGTAGTCTCTTAGGATGCTTTGTATTTCTGTGGTGTCTGTTACAACTTCTCCTTTTTCATTTCTAATTTTATTGATTTGAGTCCTCTCCCTCTTTTTCTTGAGTCTGGCTAAAGTTTTATCATTTTTGTTTATCTTCTCAAAGAACCAGCTTTTAGTTTTATTGACCTTTGCTATTGTTTTTATTTCACTTATTTCTGCTCTGATCTTTATGATCTCTTTCCTTCTATTAACTTTGGGTTTTGTTCTTCTTTCTCTAGTTCCTTTAGGTGTAAGGTTAGATTGTTTATTTGAGATTTCTCTGGTTTCTTGAGGTAGGCTTTTATTGCTATAAACTTCCCTCTTAGAACTGTTGTTGCTGCATCCCATAGGTTTTGGATCATCGTGTTTTTGTTGTCATTTGTCTCTAGATAGTTTTTGATTTCCTTTTTTATTTCTTCAGTGACCTCTTGGTTATTTAGTAACGTATTGTGTAGCCTCCATATGTTTGTGTTTTTTACGCTATTTTCCCTGTAATTGATATCTAATATCATAACATTGTGGTCGGAACAGCTGCTTGATATGATTTCAGTTTTCTTAAATTTACTGAGGCTTTATTTGTGACCCAAGATGTGATCTATCCCAGAGAATGTTCCGTGTGCCGTTGAGAAGAACGTGTAATCTACTGTTTTTGGATGGAATGTCCTATAAATATCCATTAAATCTATCTGGTCTATTGTGTCATTTAAAGCTTGTGTTTCCTTATTAATTTTCTGTCTGGATGATCTCCATTGGTGTAAGTGAGGTGTTAAAGTCCCCCGCTATTTTGGTGTTACTGTCGATTTCCTCTTTTATAGCTGTTAGCAGTTGCCTTACGTATTGAGGTGCTCCTATGTTGGGTACATATATATTTATAATTGTTATATCTTCTTGGATTGATCCCTTGATCACTATGTAGTGTCCTTCCTTGTCTCTTGTAACATTCTTTATTTTAAAATCTATTTTATCTGATAAGAGTATTGCTACTCCAGCTTTCTTTTGATTTTCATTTGCATGGAATATATTTTTCCATCCCCTCACTTTCAGTCTGTATGTGTCCCTAGGTCTGAAATGGTTCTCTTGTAGACAGCATATATATGGGTCTTGTTTTTGTATCAATTCAGCGAGCCTGTGTCTTTTGGTTGGAGCATTTAATCCATTCACGTTTAAGGTAATTATCGATATGTATGTTCCTAATACTATTTTCTTAATTGTTATGGGTTTGTCTTGGTGGGTCCTTTTCTTCTCTTGTGTTTCCCACTTAGAGAAGCTCCTTTAGCACTTGTTGTAGAGCTGGTTTGGTGGTGCTGAATTCTCTTAGCTTTTGCTTGTCTGTAAAGCCTTTGATTTCTCCGTCAAATCTGAATGAGATACTTGCTGGGTGGAGTACTATTGGTGGTAGGTTCTTCTCTTTCATCACTTCAAAAATTTATTTATTTATTTATTTATTTAACATCTTTATTGGGGTATAATTGCTTTACAATGGTGTGCTAGTTTCTGCTTTATAACAAAGTGAATCAGTTATACATATACGTATGTTCCCATATGTCTTCCCTGCATCTCCCTCCCTCCCACTCTCCCTATCCCACCCCTCCAGGCTGTCACAAAGCACCGAGCTAATATCCCTGTGCCATGCGGCTGCTTCCCACTAGCTATCTACCTTACTACATTTGTTAGTGTGTATATGTCCATGACTCTCTCTCGCCCTGTCAAAGCTCACCCTTCCCCCTCCCCATATCCTCAAGTCCATTCTCCAGTAGGTCTGCGTCCTTATTCCTGTCTTTACCCCTAGGTTCTTCATGACTTTTTTTCCCCCTTAAATTCCATATATATGTGTTAGCATACGGTCTTTGTCTTTTTCTTTCTGACTTACTTCACTCTGTATGACAGACTCTAGGTCTATCCATCTCATTACAAACAGCTCAATTTCGTTTCTTTTTAAGGCTGAGTAATATTCCATTGTATATATGTGCCACATCTTCTTTATCCATTCATCCGTTGATGGGCGCTTAGGTTGTTTCCATCTCCGGGCTATTGTAAATAGAGCTGCGATGAACATTTTGGTACATGACTCTTTTCGAATTTTGGTTTTCTCAGGGTATATGCCCAGTAGTGGGATTGCTGGGTCATATGGTAATTCTACTTGTAGTTTTTTAAGGAACCTCCATACTGTTCTCCATAGTGGCTGAACCAATTCACATTCCCACCAGCAGTGCAAGAGTGTTCCCTTTTCTCCACACCCTCTCCAGCATTTATTGTTTCTAGATTTTTTGACGATGGCCATTCTGACTGGTGTGAGATGATATCTCATTGTAGTTTTGATTTGCATTTCTCTAATGATTAATGATGTTGAGCATTCTTTCATGTGTTTGTTGGCATTCTGTATATCTTCTTTGGAGAAATGTCTATTTAGGTCTTCTGCCCATTTTTGGATTGGGTTGTTTGTTTTTTTGTTATTGAGCTGCGTAAGCTGCTTGTAAATTTTGGAGATTAATCCTTTGTCAGTTGCTTCATTTGCAAATATTTTCTCCCATTCTGAGGGTTGTCTTTTGGTCTTGTTTATGGTTTCCTTTGCTGTGCAAAAGCTTTGAAGTTTCATGAGGTCCCATTTGTTTATTTTTGTTTTTTATTTCCATTACTCTAGGAGGTGGGTCAGAAAGGATCTTGCTCTGATTTATGTCATAGAGTGTTCTGCCTATGTTTTCCTCTAAGAGTTTGATAGTTTCTGGCCTTACATTTAGGTCTTTAATCCATTTTGAGCTTATTTTTGTCATCACTTTAAATTTATCATGCCACTCCCTTCTGGCTTGTAGATTTTCTGCTGAGAAATCAGCTGTTAACCTTATGGGAGTCCTGTTGTATGTTATTTGTCATTTTTCCCGTGTTGCTTTCAATAATTTTTCTTTGTCTTTAATTTTTGTCAGTTTGATTACTGTGTGTCTCGGCATTTTTCTCCTTTGGTTTATTCTGCCTGGGACTCTCTGCACTTCGTGGACTTCGGTGGCTATTTCTTTTCCCATGCTAGGGAAGTTTTCGACTATAATCCCTTCAAATATTTTCTCGAGTCCTTTCTCTCTCTCTTCTCCATCTGGGACCCCTATAATGCGAATGTTGTTGCATTTAGTGTTGTCCCAGAGGTCTCTTAAGGTGTCTTCATTTATTTTCATTCTTTTTCTTTATTCTGTTCCATGGCAGTGATTTCCACCTTTCTGTCTTCCAGGTCACTTATCCGTTCTTCTGCCACAGTTATTCTGCTACTTTATACCTTTTAGTATATTTTTCATTTCAGTTATTGTATTGTTCACCTCTGTTTGTTTGTTCTTTAATTCTTCTAGGTCTTTGTTAAGCATTTCTTGCATCTTCTCGATCTTTGCCTCCATTCTTTTTCCAAGGTCTTGGATCATCTTCACTATCATTATTCCGAATTCTTTTACTGGAAGGTTGCCTATCCCCACCTCATTTCGTTGTTTTTTCTGGGAATTTATCTTTTTCCTTGATCTGGTATAAAGTCTTCTGCCTTTTCATTTTCTCTATCTTTCTGTGAATGTGGTTTTCCTTCCACAGGCTGCAGAGTTGTATTTCTTCTTACTTCTGCTGTCTGCTCTCCAATGATTGAGTCTATCTTAGAGGCTTGTGCAAGCTTCCTTATGGGAGGGACTGGTGGTGGGTAGAGCTGGTTGTTGCTCTGGTGGGCAGAGCTTTAATCTGCTCGTCTGTGGATTAAATAAAAGTTTAATAAAAAGTTTAATCCGCTTGTCTGCTGATGCGTGGGGCTGGGTTCCCTCCCTGTTGGTTGTTTGGCCTGAGGCGACCCAGCACTGGAGCCTACCTTGATCTTGGTGGGGCTAATGGTGGACTCTGGGAGGGCTCACGCCAAGGAGTATTTCTCAGAACTTCTGCTGCCAGGGTCGTTGTCCCCATGGTGAGCCACAGCCACTCCCCGCCTCTGCAGGAGACCCTGTAAAACTAGCAGCTAGGTATGGTCATTCGCCTACGGGGTGACTGCTCCTTCCCCTGGGTCCTGATGTGCACACGACTTTGTGTATGCCCTCCAAGAGTGGAGTCTCTGTTGAGACTCTGAGTCTGAGTGCAGTTGAGACTCTGAGACTCGGAGTGGAGTCGCACAGACTCTGGGTCCTGTGAAGCTTCGATGCTTTGTGGTTCTAGAAATTCTATAGGAGACGGTCCACAGCAGGTGAAGCTAATGCTGTCAGTAGAGGTGGTGAAGCCAAAGATGTGCAGTTCCGACTAGAGGTGCTGATGTACATACAGGACAAAATCATCTCGTGTGAATGTAGTTCAGGCACGTTTAAGACGAATGCAGTCATGTTAGTGCCTAACATCTTCTATCTTGTGCCTCTCCTCAGGGAACCCCTCCTCAGTTCCTGAGGCTCCCGTAAGTCATGAACAGGGGAATGGAGAGTGGGCTCTGTCCAGTCTGGGCCCTGCGTTACCCTGTGTGTATCTTAGGATACTTCGTATTTCTGTGGTGGCTGTTGCAACATCATCTCTTTCATTTCTGATTTATTTGGGCCCTCTCTTTTTTTTTTTTTTTTTAAAAAAAATACTACTGTTGTCTTTTATTCTTTACAGAAGTTTAAGGAGTGTTTGATCTACTACCCTTACTCTGTGTATACTTTTTGCCATGAGATTTTTACTTTTGTTTGTTTTCTTGTTACTATCAATAATTAGTGAGACTTCTTTTAAGCTACATTCAACATTGCTTATAAAGCTGCTATATTAGTGATGACAGAGCTTTAACGGAAGTCGTGTTCTGGTTGTAAATTAGAATGCAATGTGCCAGCAAATAGCCCCTTAAGTTTATGTCTCATTACTTCTTGTTCTTTTTTTAATTTAATTTTAATCAGTGCAAATTTGATTAAAATGTTTTGTTTGTTCTAGGTGTGCAAGATGTGGTTCTTTTACACATATACGTGTATCTATACTTCTTCAGACCGTTTTCTCATGTAGGTTGTGACACAATGTTGAGTAGTCTTCTCTTGGTATTCCGTAGGTCTTTGGTGATTATATATTTCCCATGTGTTTCTATATCTATGTTAACCCCAATGTCCTAATGTATCCAGTCCTCACACCTTTCCATTTGGTGAACCATAACTTTGTTTAATGAATCTGTGATTGCCTTTCTCTGTGGAAATATCTTCATTGTTATCAATTTTTAACTAACACCTATAAGTGATATTATAGGATATGTGTCTTTTGCTGTCTGACTTAGTACAATTTGCCTGATTACCTCTAGAATCATCTGCGGTGCTGCAAATGGCATTGTTGCATTTTTTCTCCTAGCTAATATTCCATCTGTACATATACCAGTTCTTCTTTGTCCACTCACCTCTTGATGGACTTTTTGGTTGCCTCCATGTCTTGGCTATTGTAATACTGCTGCACTGCACATTTGCCTGCCTGTGTCTTTCCAATTCTGTCTTCTTATGTTACAGGCCCAGGAGTGGGCCTCCTGTATCATATGGTATCTCAGGGTTTACCTTTTAAATGCACCACGATTCTCTTCTCATTAGTGGCTCTTTCCAGGTTACATGCCACTTAAAGTTGAGGGTATGCATTTCTCCACAACACCTTCAGCATTTATTGTTTGTAGTTTTCTTGCTGATGGATATTCTGACTGGTGTGAGCTGATGCCTCTTCGTGGTTGAATTTGCATGTGACTGATAATCCGTTAAAATTGAGCTTTAAGGCATGTCCTTTTTATTTTTCAAACTGTGATTACAGCTTACTTCTTCAAAGTGTTTTCTTAAAGTATGTGTCACATTTTGAAATTTATTGGCCATTACCTCCCTCAAGACATTTTGAGGGCAGTTTTCATTTACAGCCCTGCAGTACTTGTTCACATGAAGTGACCATTAGCACAGGCTTTAAAGCTGCTTTTGCAGGTAACGGCCAGAGTGCGGCAGCCTTTCTTCGTTCCCCATGCTGGTACTAGGGAAACAGACCTTCTGGCCAGTGGTCTTCCTTGGTTATAAATTAGAGTGCAATGTGCCCGGATAAACCCCCAAATGCTGATGTCTTCTTACTTTTGTTTGTTTTTTAAATTTAATTTATATTTTTATTGGAGTAATATTCCATTGTGTATCTGGACCGCTTCTTGGTGCATTCCTCTGTCGATGGACGTTTTCGTTGCTTCCAAGTGTTGGCTATATTAAATATTGCTGGAGTGCAAGATTGCCAGCCTGTGACTTTTTGATTCTCATTTTCTCAGGTGATAGGCCCAGTAGTGGGTGTGACTGATTGACTATTAGCTCAATGTTTACCTTTTCAAAGCACCTCCATTGTGTTTTCATTAGTGGCTCTTACCACATCCCCTTAGTCCCCTTAGAACCGAGGGTACGAATTTCTCCACAATCCCTTCAGCATTTATAGTTTGCAGCATTTTTGCTAATGGCCAGTCTGACTGCTGTGACCTGATAGGTATTTGTAATTTGGGTTTGCATGTCTTTAAAAATTCCTAAAATTCATCATTTTCCACGCCTTTTTCTTTTCTGTTAAAAATAAAGTGTGAGTACAATATATCTCTTGAAATTGTCTTCTTGGAAGGTTGCCCTCTTTTGAATTTTTGGTTGATATTCGACCTCAGGGTTTTTTTGGAGGGCAGATGTCATTGCAGAACTGCAAGTTTGGTGAATATTAATGACCATTAGCACTGGGTTTAAAGCTGCTGTTGTGGGAAACGGCTACAAGGAGGCAGCATTTCTCCATTCCCAAATCTGGGTACTAGGGCGGCAGAGCCTTTCTGGAAGTCGTGGTCCTAGGTTGTAAGTTAGAATGGAATGTGCCAGGAGGAACGGCCATAAGTTTATGTCTCATTACATCTTGGTTTTTAAAATTTATTTAATCGGGGTAATGATTAGATATTGTTCAGATGTACACAATCTGGTTCATTTGTACAATATATATGTCTATTCATGTTCAGATCCTCTTCCCATGTAAAATATTACAGTGTTCCGTAGACCTCCCTTGCTATATGGTCGGTCTTTTGGATATATGTTTATTATATGTATTTGTATACGTATGGTAACGCTAATCTTAATTTATCCATTCCGCCCACCTTTCCTTTTAGATAAGCATACTTAATTTCTAAGTCTGTGAGTGTCTTTCTCTGTGGAAATATGTTCATTTGTGTTAGTTATTAGATAACGCCTATAAGTGATATCATAGGATATAGGTCTTTTGCTTTCTGACTTACCTCATATTCTGTGCTTATCTCCAAGCTCATCTATGGCGCCTCACATAGCAGTGTTTCATTGTTTTCCATGTCTAATATGCTATTGTGAGCGTGGACCACTTCTTCTTCATCCATACATATGTTGATGGACATTTTGGTGGCTTCACTGTCTTGGTTATTGTGAATAAGGCTGCAGTGCAGCTTTTGAAGCTCGGGTCTCCTCGATTCTGGTCTTCTCAGGTGAGAGGCCCAGTGATGTGACTGCTGGATTGAATGGTACCTCAATTTTTACTTTTAATTGTAGCTCCTTTCTGTTCTCATTATTGGCTGTTACCACTTTACATTTCACAAGCAGCTAGAGGGTACAGAGTTCTCTAAATCCCCTTCAGAATTTATTGTTTGTAGACCTTTTGCTGATGGTCAGTCGACTGGTGTGATTTGAAACTTTTTGTTGATTAGATTTGCATGAGTGTAATAATTCCTGAGTTTGAGCTTTCACCCATTTTCCTTTTTTTTAAAAAGAGAGTGAGTCAGACTTACCTCTTCATACTATCGTCTTGAAAAATTTGCCAGTTTTGAATTTTATTGTCCATTCCCTACCTCAGCACAGTTGTTTAGGGCAGGTGTCCTTTACAGCCCTGAGTCCCTGTGAATGTTAAGAGACCATTAGCTGTGGGCTTAACGCCGCTCTTGCGGAAAACGGCCACAAGGCAGCAGAATTTCTACATTTCCAACTCTGGGTTTTTGGGCAGCAGAGCCTTCCTGGAAATCGTGTTAGTAGGCTGCAAATTAGAGTGGAATGTGCCAGGGCACATCCCCAAGAGCTTATATCTCCTTACTTCTTGTTTGTTTTATAAATTTAATTTTTATTAATTATCAGAGCAAAGTTGATAAAAATATTTTGTTTCTCCTAGGTGTACAGAATCTGGTTCATTATACCAATGTATCTGTCGTTTATCTTTGGATTCTTTACCGTGTAGGTTATTACAGAGTGTTGCCTAGACCTCTCTTGGTATTCCATAGGTATTTTGTGATTATGTATTTCATATGTATTAGTACATGTCTGTTAACCCCCATATCCTAATTTACACATTCCTTACACTTTTCCATTTGGTTAAACATAATTTTTTTTCTTAATCCATGCTTTTCCTTCTCTTGGAAATAAGTTCATAGTATCAACTTTTAGGTAACACCTAGAAGTGATGTCATAGGATATCTGTCTTTCACTTTCTTTCTTTCTTCAGGTTGGGCGATTATCTCTAGGTCCTTATATGGTGGTGCAAACGGCACTGTTTCATTGTTTTCCATGGCTAATATTCCATTGTGTACATGGACCACTTCCTCTTTGTGCATTTTTCTGTTGATGGACATTTTGGTTTCTTCCAAGTCTTGGCTATGTTAAATGTTCCTGCAGTGCAGGATTGCCAGCCTGTGTCTTTTCCATTCTGCTCTGCTCAGGTGATAGGCGCATCAAAGGACCCACCAGATCACATGGTAGCTCAGTTTTTACCCTTAAACGCACCTCCATTATGTTCTCACTACTGGCTGTTACCAGTTTACATCCCCCCAGCAGCTGGAGGGTACATAGTTCCCTGAAACCCCTTCAGCATTTATTCCTTGTAGGCTTTTTGCTGAAGAACATTCTGACGGCTGTGAGGTGAGCATTTCTGTCATTGGATTTGCATGGCTTTATTCATTGCTGATGTTGTGCATTTTCAATTCCCTTTTATTTTAAAGAGAAAAAAAAAAAGAAAAGACAAAATGTGCGTAAAATATGCCTCTTGACATCGTCTTCTTGAAATGTTGACGTCTTTTGAATTTTCTGGTCGATTTACCACCCCAGGACATTTTTTGATGGCAGGTGTCATTTACAGGCCTGCAATTATTTTGAATATTAAGTGACCATTACCGCTGTTGTGTGAAATGACCAGAAGGCGGCAGCACTTCTCCGTAGCAAATCTGTTTACTAGGGCACCAGAGCCATAATGGAAATTGTGTTGTAGGTTGTAAATTAGAACGCAATGTGCCAGGAAAAGCCCCTTAAGATTATGTCTCATTACTTCTTTTTTTTTTTTTAAACATCTTTATTGGGGTATAATTGCTTTACAATGGTGTGTTAGTTTCTGCTTTATAACAAAGTGAATCAGTTATACATATACATATGTTCCCATATGTCTTCCCTCTTGCGTCTCCCTCCCTCCCACTCTCCCTATCCCACCCCTCCAGGCTGTCACAAAGCACCGAGCTAATATCCCTGTGCCATGCGGCTGCTTCCCACTAGCTATCTACCTTACTACGTTTGTTAGTGTGTATATGTCCATGACTCTCTCTCGCCCTGTCAAAGCTCACCCTTCCCCCTCCCCATATCCTCAAGTCCGTTCTCCAGTAGGTCTGCGTCTTTATTCCTGTCTTACCCCTAGGTTCTTCATGACATTTTTTTCCCCTTAAATTCCATATATATGTGTTAGCATACGGTCTTTGTCTTTTTCTTTCTGACTTACTTCACTCTGTATGACAGACTCTAGGTCTATCCATCTCATTACAAATAGCTCAATTTCATTTCTTTTTAAGGCTGAGTAATATTCCATTGTATATATGTGCCACATCTTCTTTATCCATTCATCCGTTGATGGGCGCTTAGGTTGTTTCCATCTCCGGGCTATTGTAAATAGAGCTGCGATGAACATTTTGGTACATGACTCTTTTCGAATTTTGGTTTTCTCAGGGTATATGCCCAGTAGTGGGATTGCTGGGTCATATGGTAATTCTACTTGTAGTTTTTTAAGGAACCTCCATACTGTTCTCCATAGTGGCTGAACCAATTCACATTCCCACCAGCAGTGCAAGAGTGTTCCCTTTTCTCCACACCCTCTCCAGCATTTATTGTTTCTAGATTTTTTGACGATGGCCATTCTGACTGGTGTGAGATGATATCTCATTGTAGTTTTGATTTGCATTTCTCTAATGATTAATGATGTTGAGCATTCTTTCATGTGTTTGTTGGCATTCTGTATGTCTTCTTTGGAGAAATGTCTATTTAGGTCTTCTGCCCATTTTTGGATTGGGTTGTTTGTTTTTTTGTTATTGAGCTGCGTAAGCTGCTTGTAAATTTTGGAGATTAATCCTTTGTCAGTTGCTTCATTTGCAAATATTTTCTCCCATTCTGAGGGTTGTCTTTTGGTCTTGTTTATGGTTTCCTTTGCTGTGCAAAAGCTTTGAAGTTTCATGAGGTCCCATTTGTTTATTTTTGTTTTTTATTTCCATTACTCTAGGAGGTGGGTCAGAAAGGATCTTGCTCTGATTTATGTCATAGAGTGTTCTGCCTATGTTTTCCTCTAAGAGTTTGATAGTTTCTGGCCTTACATTTAGGTCTTTAATTCATTTTGAGCTTATTTTTGTGTATGGTGTTAGGGAGTGATCTAATCTCATACTTTTACATGTACCTGTCCAGTTTTCCCAGCACCATTTATTGAAGAGGCTGTCCTTTCTTCACTGTACAGTCCTGCCACCTTTATCAAAGATAAGGTGTCCATATGTGCATGGGTTTATCTTTGGGTTTTCTATCCTGTTCCATTGATTTATCTTTCTGTTTTTGTGCCAGTACCATACTGTCTTGATTACTGTAGCTTTGTAGTATAGTCTGAAGTCAGGGAGCCTGATTCCTCCAGCTCCTTTTCTCGTTCTCAAGATTGCTTTGGCTATTTGGGGTCTTTTGTGTTTCCATACAAATTGCAAAATTTTTTGTTCTAGTTCTGTGAAAAATGCCAGTGGTAGTTTGATAGGGATTGCATTGAATCTGTAGATTGCTTTGGGTAGTAGAGTCATTTTTACAATGTTGATTCTTCCCATCCAGGAACATGGTATATCTCTCCATCTATCTGTGTCATCTTTAATTTCTTTCATCAGTGTCTTATAATTTTCTGCATACAGGTCTTTCTTCTCCTTAGGTAGGTTTATTCCTAGATATTTTATTCTTTTTGTTGCAATGGTAAATGGGAGTGTTTTCTTGATTTCACTTTCAGATTTTTCATCATTAGTATATAGGAATGCCAGATATTTCTGTGCATTAATTTTGTATCCTGCTACTTTACCAAATTCATTGATTAGCTCTAGTAGTTTTCTGGTAGCATCTTTCGGATTCTCTATGTATAGTACCATGTCATCTGCAAACAGTGACAGCTTTACTTCTTCTTTTCCGATTTGGATTCCTTTTTTTCCCTTTTCTTCTCTGATTGCTGTGGCTAAAACTTCCAAAACTATGTTGAATAAGAGTGGTGAGAGTGGGCAACCTTGTCTCATTCCTGATCTTAGTGGAAATGCTTTCAGTTTTTCACCATTGAGGATGATGTTTGCTGTGGGCTTGTCATATATGGCCTTTATTATGTTGAGGAAAGTTCCCTCTATGCCTACTTTCTGCAGGGTTTTTATCATAAATGGGTGTTGAATTTTGTCAAAAGCTTTCTCTGCATCTATTGAGATGATCATATGGTTTTTCTCCTTCAATTTGTTAATATGGTTTATCACATTGATAGATTTCCGTATATTGAAGAATCCTTGCATTCCTGGAATAAACCCCACTTGATCATGGTGTATGATCCTTTTAATGTGCTGTTGGATTCTGTTTGCTAGTATTTTGTTGAGGATTTTTGCATCTATGTTCATCAGTGATATTGGCCCGTAGTTTTCTTTCTTTGTGACATCCTTGTCTGGTTTTGGTATCAAGGTGATGGTGGCCTCGTAGAAGGAATTTGGGAGTGTTCCTCCCTCTGCTATATTTTGGAAGAGTTCGAGAAGGATAGGTGTTAGCTCTTCTCTAAACGTTTGATAGAATTCACCTGTGAAGCCATCTGGTCCTGGGCTTTTGTTTGTTGGAAGATTTTTAATCACAGTTTCAATTTCAGTGCTTGTGATTGGTCTGTTCATATTTTCTATTTCTTCCTGATTCAGTCTTGGCAGGTTGTGCATTTCTAAGAATTTGTCCATTTCTTCCAGATTGTCCATTTTATTGCCATAGAGTTGCTTGTAGTAATCTCTCATGATTTTTTGTATTTCTGCAGTGTCAGTTGTTACTTCTCCTTTTTCATTTCTAATTCTATTGATTTGAGTCTTCTCCCTTTTTTTCTTGATGAGTCTGGCTAGTGGTTTATCTATATTGTTTATCTTCTCAGAGAACCAGCTTTTAGTTTTATTGATCTTTGCTATCGTTTCCTTCATTTCTTTTTCATTTATTTCTGATCTGATTTTTATGATTTCTTTCCTTCTGCTAGCTTTGGGGTTTTTTTGTTCTTCTTTCTCTAATTGCTTGAGGTGCAAGGTTAGGTTGGTTATTCGAGATGTTTCCTGCTTCTTAAGGTGGGCTCGTATTGCTATAAACTTCCCCCTTAGAACTGCTTTTGCTGCATCCCATAGGTTTTGGGTCGTTGTGTCTCCATTGTCATTTGTTTCTAGGTATTTTTTTATTTCCTCTTTGATTTCTTCAGTGATCACTTCATTATTAAGTAGTGTATTGTTTAGCCTCCATGTGTTTGTATTTTTTACAGATCTTTTCCTGTAATTGATATCTAGTCTCATGGCGTTGTGGTCAGAAAAGATACTTGATACAATTTCAATTTTCTTAAATTTACCAAGGCTTGATTTGTGATCCAAGATATGATTTATCCTGGAGAATGTTCCATGAGCACTTGAGAAAAATGTGTATTCTGTTGTTTTTGGATGGAGTGTCCTATAAATATCAATTAAGTCCATCTTGTTTAATGTATCATTTAAAGCTTGTGTTCCCTTATTTATTTTCATTTTGGATGATCTGTCCATGGGTGAAAGTGGGGTGTTAAAGTCCCCTAGTATGAATGTGTTACTGTCGATCTCCCCTTTTATGGCTGTTAGTATTTGCCTTATGTATTGAGGTGCTCCTATGTTGGGTGCATAAATATTTACAATTGTTATATCTTCTTCTTGGATCGATCCCTTGATCATTATGTAGTGTCCTTCTTTGTCTCCTTTAATAGTCCTTATTTTAAAGTCTATTTTGTCTGATATGAGAATTGCTACTCCAGCTTTCTTTTGGTTTCCATTTGCATGGAATATCTTTTTCCATCCCCTTACTTTCAGTCTGTATGTGTCTCTAGGTCTGAAGTGGGTCTCTTGTAGACAGCATATATAAGGGTCTTGTTTTTGTATCCATTCAGCCAATCTGTGTCTTTTGGTGGGAGCATTTAGTCCATTTACATTTAAGGTAATTATCGATATGTATGTTCCTATTCCCATTTTCTATATTGTTTTGGGTTCGTTATTATAGGTCTTTTCCTTCTCTTGTGTTTCTTGTCTAGAGAAGTTCCTTTAGCATTTGTTGTAAAGCTGGTTTGGTGGTGCTGAACTCTCTCAGCTTTTGCTTGTCTGTAAAGGTTTTAATTTCTCCATCAAATCTGAATGAGATCCTTGCTGGGTAGAGTAGTCTTGGTTGCAGGTTTTTCTCCTTCATCACTTTCAGTATGTCCTGCCATTCCCTTCTGGCTTGTAGGGTTTCTGCTGAGAGATCAGCTGTTAACCTTATGGGGATTCCCTTGTGTGTTATTTGTTGTTTTTCCCTTGCTGCTTTTAATATGCTTTCTTTGTATTTAATTTTTGACAGTTTGATTAATATGTGTCTTGGGGTGTTTCTCCTTGGATTTTTCCTGTATGGGACTCTCTGTGCTTCGTGGACTTGATTAACTATTTCCTTTCCCATATTAGGGAAGTTTTCAACTATAATCTCTTCAAATATTTTCTCAGTCCCTTTCTTTTTCTCTTCTTCTTCTGGAACTCCTATAATTCGAATGTTGGTGCGTTTAATGTTGTCCCAGAGGTCTCTGAGACTGTCCTCAGTTCTTTTCATTCTTTTTTCTGCTCTGCAGTAGTTATTTCCACTATTTTATCTTCCAGGTCACTTACCTGCTCTTCTGCCTCAGTTATTCTGCTATTGATCCCATCTAGAGTACTTTTAATTTCATTTATTGCGTTCATCGTTGCTTGTTTCATCTTTAGTTCTTGTAGGTCCTTGTTAACTGTTTCTTGCATTTTGTCCATTCTACTTCCAAGATTTCGGATCATCCTTACTATCAGTATTCTGAATTTTTTTCAGGTAGACTGCCTATTTCCTCTTCATTTGTTAGGTCTGGTGCATTTTTATCTTGCTCCTTCATTTGCTGTGTGTTTTTCTGTCTTCTCATTTTGCTTATCTTACTGTGTTTGGGGTCTCCTTTTTGCAGGGTGCGCGTTCGTAGTTCCCGTTGTTTTTGATGTCTGTCTCCAGTGGCTAAGGTTGTTTCAGTGGGTTGTGTAGGCTTCTTGGTGGAGGGGACTAGTGCCTGTGTTGTGGTGGATGAGGCTGGATCTTGTCTCTCTAGTGGGCAGGTTCACGTCTGGTGGTGTGTTTTGGGGTGTCTGTGGCCTTATTATGATTTTAGGCAGCCTCTCTGCTAATGGGTGGGGTTGTGTTCCTGTTTTGCTAGTTGTTTGGCATAGGTTGTCCAGCACTGTGGCTTGCTGGTCATTGAGTGAAGCTGGGTGCTGGTGTTAAGATGGAGGTCTCTGCGAGATTTCTGCCGTTTAATATTATGTAGAGCTGGGAGGTCTCTTGTTGACCAGTGTCCTGAAATTGGCTCTCCTACCTCAGAGGCAGAGCCCTGACTCCTGGCTGGAGCACCAAGAGCCTTTCTTCCACACGGCTCAGAATAAAAGGGAGAAAAAGTAGAGAGAATTAGTAGAAGTATGAGGAAAGAAAGAAGGAAAGGAGGAAAGGAAGGAAGAAAGAAGCAAAGAAGGAAAGAAAGGAGGGAGGGAGGGAGGAAGGAAGGAAGGAAGGAGGGAAAGAAGGAAAAAAGACAGAAAGAAAGAAGATACAGTAAAAATAAAATAAAGTATAATATAGTTATTGAATTAAAAAATATTTAGAAAAAAAAAAGGGATGGATAGAACCTTAGGACAAATGTTGGAAGCAAAGCTATACAGAGAAAATCTTACACAGAAGCATACACATACACCTTCACAGAAAGAGGTAAAGGGGGAAAAATCATAAATCTTGCTCTCAGAGACCACCTCCTCAATTTGGGGTGATTCGTCGTCTAAAGGAGGGAAGGAAGGAAGGAAAGAAAGAAAGAAAGAACGAAGGTAAAGTATAATAAAGTTATTACAATTAGATATTATTAAGAAAAAAAATTTTTTTAAAAAACCATGGACGAATAGAGCCCGAGGACAAATAGTGGAAGCAAGAGTATACAGACAAGATCTCACACAGAAGCATACACGTACACATTCACAAAAAGAGGAAAAGGGAAAAATATCATAGATCTCGCTCCTAAATTCCCCCTCTTCAATTTGGGATCATTCCTTGTCTATTCAGGTATTCCACAGATGCAGGGTACATCAAGTTGGTTGTGGAGCTTTAATCCGCTGCTTCTGTGGCTGCTGGGAGAGATTTCCCTTTCTCTTCTTTGTTCTCACAGCTCACAGGAGCTCAGCTTTGGATTTGGCCCTGCCTCTGCGTGTAGGTCGCTGGAGGGCGTCTGTTTTTTGCTCAGACAGGACGGGGTTAAAGGAGCCGCTGATTTGGGGGCTCCGGCTCACTCAGGCCGGGGGTGGGGGGGGGGGGGGAAGGAGGGGCACTGCGTGCGGGGCGGGCCTGCGGCGGCAGAGGCGGCGTGACGTTGCGGCAGAGGCCGGCGTGACGTTGCACCAGCCTGAGGCCCGCCGTGCGTTGTCCCGGGGAAGTTGTCCCTGGATCCCAGGAACCTGGCAGTGGCGGGCTGCACAGGCTCCGCGGAAGAGGGGTGTGGAGAGTGACCTGTGCTCGCACACAGGCCCCTTGGTGGCGGCAGCAGCAGCCTTAGCGTCTCCCGCCCGTCTCTGGGGTCCGCGCTTTTAGCCGCGGCTCGCGCCCGTCTCTGGAGTTCCTTTAAGCAGCGCTCTTAAACCCCTCTCCTCGCGCACCAGGAAACAAAGAGGGAAGAAAAAGTCTCTTGCCTCTTCGGCAGGTGCAGGCTTTTCCCCGAACTCCCTCCCGGCTAGTCGTGGTGCACTAACCCCTTCAGGCTATGTTGAAGCCGCCAACCCCAGTCCTCTCCCTGCGGTCCGTCCAAAACCGAAACCCGAGCCTCAGCTCGCAGCCCCGCCCGCCCCGGCGGGTGAGCAGACAAGCCTCTCGGGCTGGTGAGTGCCGGTCGGCACCGATCCTCTGTGCGGGAATCTCCCCGCTTTGCCCTCCGCACCCGTCACTGTGCACTATTCCGCGGTCCCGAAGCTCCCCCCTCCGCCTCCCGCAGTCTCCGCCCGCGGAGGGGCTTCCTAGTGTGTGGAAACTTTTCCTCCTTCACAGCTCCCTCCCACTGGTGCAGGTGCCGTCCTTATTCTTTTGTCTCTGTTTTTTCTTTTTTTCTTTTGCCCTACCCAGGTATGTGGGGAGTTTCTTGCCTTTTGGGAGGTCTGAGGTCTTCTGCCAGCGTTCAGTAGGTGTTCTGTAGGAGTTGTTCCACGTGTAGATGTATTTCTGGTGTATCTGTGGGGAGGAATGTGATCTCCGCGTCTTACTCTTTCGCCATCTTCAAGGTCCCCCCTCTCATTACTTCTTCTTCGTTTCTTTAATTTGATTTTTATTCTTTATCACAGCAAATTAGATTACAATGTTTTGTTTGTTCTAGGTGTGCAAGATGTGGTTCTTTTACACATATACATATGTGTATTCTTCTTCAGATCTTTTTCCCATGTAGGTTATGACACAATGTTGAGTAGTCTTCTCTTGGTATTCCGTAGGTCTTTGGTGATTATATATTTCACATGTGTTTGTATATCTCTGTTAACCCCAATATCGTAATGTACCCAATCCTCACACCTTTCCATTTGGTGAAACATAAGTTGGTTTAATGAATCTGTGATTGCCTTTCTCTCTGGAAATATCTTCATTGGTATCAATTTTTAGGTAACACCCATAAGTGATATGACAGGATATGTGTCTTTCACTTTCTCACTTACTACCAGTTGCATGATTACCTCTAGATTCCTCTATGGTCCTGCAAATGGCATTGTTTCATTTTTTTCCTTGGCTAATATTCCATCTGTACATGTACCAGTTCTTCTTTGTCCACTCATCTCTTGATGGACGTTTTGGTTGCTTCCATGTCTTGGCTATTGTAATACTTCTACGGTGCAGATTTGCCTGCCTGTGTCTTTCCAATTCTGTCTTCTTAGGATATAGCCCGAGAAGTGGGCCTCGTGGATCATATAGTAGCTCAAGATTTACCTTTTAAAGGCACCTCAATTCTGTTCCCATTAGTGGCTCTTACCAGGTTACGTCCCACTTCAAACTGAGGGTATGCATTTCTCCAAAACGTCTTCAGCATCGATCATTTGTAGTTTTTTTGCTGATGGTTATTCTGAGTGGTGTGAGCTGATACCTCTTTGTGGTGAGATTTGCATGTGTCTCATACTCCCTTGAAATTGAGCTTTCAGGCATGTCCTTTTATTTTTCAAACTGTTATTAAAGGTGACTTCTTCAAATTGTTTCCTTGAAACATGTGCCACATTTTGAAATTTTTTGGCCTTTACCTGCCTCAAGACATTTTAAGGGCAGGTTTCATTTGCAGCCCTGCAGTACTTGTGCATATGAAGTGCCCCTTAGCACAGATTTCAAAGCTTCTGTTGCAGGTATCGCCCAGAGGACGGCAGCATTTCTGCGTTCCCCGCTCTGGTACCGAGGGAAACAGACCTTTCTGCCACTGGTGTTCCTCAGTTATAAATGCGAGTGGAATGTGCCCGGATAAACCCACCAAAGCTGATGTCTCCTTATTTTGTTTGTTTTTGAAATTTGATTTATATTTTTTAGTGGGGTAATATTCCATTCTGTACACGGACCACTTCTTCTTTGTGCATTCCTCTGTTGATGGACATTTTCCTTGCTTCCAAGTGTTGCCTATGGTAAATATTGCTGGAGTGCAGGATTGCCAGCCTGTGACTTTTGATTCTCATTTTCTCAGGTGATGGGCCCAGCAGTGGGTATGATTCATTGACTGGTAGCTCAGTGTTTACCTTTTCAAAGTACCTGCATTGTGTTTTCGTTAGTGGATCTTGCCACGTCCCGATTAACACCGAAGGTACGCATTTTTCCACAACCCATTCAGCATGTATTGTTTTTAGAATGTTTGCTCATGGCCATTGTGACAGGTGTGAGCTGATAGGTTTTTGTAATTTGGATTTGCATGTCTTTAATAATTGCTAATATTCAGCATTTCCCCACACCTTTCTCTTTTATTTAGAAAGAAAAGTGTGAGTACAATATACCTCTTGAGATTGTCTTCTTGGAAGGTTGCCCTCTTTTGAATTTTGTGGTCGACTTTCGACCCCAGTAGTTTTTTGGACAGCCGGTGTCATTTACAGGCCTGCAATGATTGTGAATATTTAGTGACCATTAGCCCTGGGTTTAAAGCTGGTGTTGTGGGAAACGGCCACAAGGTGGCAGCATTTCTCCATTCCCAAATCTGTTTACTAGGGCAGCACAGCCTTTCTGGAAGTCCTGTTACTAGGCTGTAAATTAGAATGGAGTGTGCCAGGAAAAAGCCCCTGAAGTTTATGTCTCATTACTTCTTGTTCGTTGTTTTAATTGTTTTAATCGGGGTAATGATTAGAATACAGTTTGTCCTAGGTGTACATAATCTGGTTCATTCGTACATCATATATATCTATTCATGTACAGATCCTTTTCCCATGTAAAGGATTACAGAGTGTTCTGTACACCTCCCTTCCTATGTGCTCGGGCTTTTTGATATATGTACTTAATCTGTATTTGTATAGGTATGGTAAACCTAATCTTAATTTATCCATTGCCACCACCTTTCCTTTTAGATAAGCATAGTTTGTTTTCTAAGTCTCTGTGTGTCTTTCTCTGTGGAAATATGTCCATTTTTGTCAGTTGTTAGGGAACATCTATAAGTGATGTCATAGGATATATGTCTTTTGCTTTCCAACATACCTCATGTTCTGTGATTATTTCTAGGCTCATCCATGGTGCCTCAAAGAGCAGTGTTTCATTGTTTTCCATGGCTTATATTCCATTGTGTACATGGACCACTTCTTTATCCTTTCATCTGTTGATGGACATTTAGGTTGCTTCCATGTCTTGGCTATTGTGAGTAAGGCTGCAGTGCAGCTTTTGCAGCCTCTGTCTTCTGGATTCTGGTCTTCTCAGGTGAGAGGCCCAGCGGTGGGCCTGCTGCATCGAATGGTAGCTCAACTTTTACGTTTATACACACCTCCTTTCTGTTCTATTGGCTGTTACCACTTTACATCTCACCAGCAGCTAGAGGGTACACAGTTCTCTAAGAGCCCTTCAGAATTTATTATTTGTAGACTTTTTGTTGATGGTCAGTCGACTGTGTGAGTTGAAACCTTTTGTAGATTAGACTTGCATGAGTGTAATCATTCCTGAGTTTCAGCTTTTATTCATTTTCCTTTTTTTAAAAGACAGTGAGTAAAACTTACGTCTTCATATTATCTTCTTGAAAAATTTGCCTGTTTTGAATTTTGTTGGCCATTCCCTACCTCAGCACAACTTTTTAGGGCAGGTGTCCTTTACAGACCTGAGTCCTTGTGAATGTTAAGTGACCATTAGCTGTGGGTTTAAAGCCGCTCTTGCGGGAAACGGCCACAAGGTGGCAGCATTTCTACATTTCCAGCTCTGGGTTTTTGGGCAGCAGAGCCTTCCTGGAAATCGTGTTAATAGGCTGCAAATTAGAGTGGAATGTGCCATCGCAAACACCCAAGAGCTTATATCTCCTTACTTGTTGTTTGTTTTCTTAATTTAATTTTTATTAGGTATCAGAGCAAATTTGGTAAAAATGTTGTTTCTCCTAGGTGTACAGAATCTGGTTCATCATATCAATGTATCTGTCTATTCATCTTTGGGTCCTTTCCTGTGTAGGTTATTACAGAGTGTTGAGTAGACCTCTCTTGGTATTCCATACGTATTTAGTGATTATATATTTCATATGTCTTAGTACATGTCTGTTAACCCCCATATCGTAATTCATTCCTTCCTTACACCTTTCCAATTGGTTAAACGTAATTTTATTTTCTTAGTCCATGCATTTCCTTCTCTTGGAAATAAGTTCATGGGGTATCAATTTTTAGGTAACACCTACAAGTGATGTCATAGGATATCTGTCTTTCAGTTTCTTTCTTACTTCAAGTTGGGTGATTATCTCTAGTTCTTTATATGGTGGTGCAAACGGCACTATTTCATTGTTTTCCATGGCTCATATTCCATTGTGTACATGGACCACTTCCTCTTGGTGCATTTTTCTGTTCGTGGACATTTTGGTTTCTTCCAAGTCTTGGCTATGTTAAATGTTCCTGTAGTGCAGTTTTGACAGCCTGTGTCTTTTACATTCGGGTGTGCTCAGGTGATAGGCGCATCAAAGGACCTAGCAGATCACATGGTAGCTCAATTTTTACCTTTAAACGCACCTACATTATTTTCTCAGTACTGACTGTTACCAGTTTACATCCCCCCAGCAACTAGAGGGTACACAGTTCTCTCAAACCACATCAGCATTTATTCTTTGTAGACTTTTTGCTGATGGTCAGTCGACTGGTGTGAGTTGAAACCTTTTTGTAGATTACATTTGCATGAGTCTAGTAATTCCTGAGGTTGAGCTTCTATCCATTTTCCTTTTTTTAACAAGAGAGTAAGTCAAACTTACCGCTTCATACTACCTTCTTGAAAATTTTGCCTTTTTTGAGTTTTTTTGGCCATCCCTCACCTCAGTACATTTTTTGAGGGCAGGTGTCCTTTACAGCCCTGAGTCCTTGTGAATGTTAAGTGGCCATTAGCTGTGGGTTTAAAGACGCTCTTGCGGGAAACGGCCACAAGGCGGCAGCATTTCTACATTTCCAACTCTGGGTTTTCGGGCAATAGAGCTTTCCTGGAAATCGTGTTAGTAGGCTGCAAATTAGAGTGGAATGTGCCAGGGCACACCCCCAAGAGCTTATATCTCCTTACCTCTTGTTTGTTTTTTAAATTTAATTTTTATTTATTATCAGAGCAAATTTGATAAAATTGTTGTGTTTGTTCTAGGTGTACAGAATCTGGTTCATTATATCTATGTATCTATCTATTCATCTTTGGTTCCTTTCCCGTGTAAGTTATTACAGAGTGATGAGCTCAATTTTTAACTTTAAACGCACTGCCATTCTCTTCTCACTACTGGCTGTTACCAGATTACATCCCAGCAGCAGCTAGAGGATGCACAGTTCTCTAAAACCCTTTCAGCATTCATGTTTTGTAGACTATTTTGCTGATTATCATCCCGACGGTGGTAAGGTGAACGTTTTTGTAGATGGCATTTGCATGGCTTCATTAGTTCCTCATATTGAGCATTATTCCGTGCATTTTTTTAAACAAAAAAAGACAAAATGTGTGCAAAATATGCCTCTTGACATTGTCCTTCTGAAATGTTGACGTCTTTTGAAATTTCTGGTCGATTTACGACCCCAGGAATTTTTTGAGGCCCGTCCTTTACAGTGCTGCACATATTTTGAATATTAAGTGACCATTACCTCTTGGTTTAAAGCTGCTGTTGTGTGAAACAGCCACAAGGCGGCAGCATTTCTCCTTTACCAAATCTGGTTACCAGGGCAACAGAGCCTTGATGGAAGTCCTGTTCTAGGTTGAAAATTAGAATGGAATGTGCCAGGAAAAATTCCTTTAAGTTTATGTCTCATTATTTCTTGTTCATATTTTTAATTTAATTTTTATCGCAGCAAATTTGATTACAATGTTTTTTTTTTTGTTCTAGGTGTGCAAGATGTGGTTCTTTCACACATATACATATATCTGTTCTTCTTCGGAGCCTTTTCCCAGGTAGGTTATGACACAATGTTGAGTAGTCTTCTCTTGGTATTCCGTAGGTCTTTGGTGATTATATATTTCACATGTGTTTGTATATCTCTGTTAATCCCAATATCGTAATGTATCCAATCCTCACACCTTTCGATTTGGGGAACCATAAGTTTGTTCAGTGAATCTGTGATTGCCTTTCTCTGTGGAAATATCTTCATTGTTATCAATTTTTAGGTAACACCTATAGGTGATATACGTTAGGTGTGTTTCACTTTCTCACTTACTACAAGTTGCATGATTACCTCTAGACTCATCTATGGTGCTGCAGATGGCATTGTTTCATTTTTTTCCCGAGCTAATATTCCATCTCTACATGTAACAGTTCCTCTTTGTCCACTCATCTGTTGATGGACTTTTGGTTGCTTCTTGGCTATTGTAACACTACTGCAGTGCAGATTTGCCTGCCTGTGTCTTTCCAATTATGTCTTCTTATGTTATAGGCCCAGGAGTGGGCCTGCTGGATCATATAGTAGCTCAATGTTTACCTTTTAAAGGCACCTCCACTCTGTTCCCTTTAGTGGCTCTTACCAGGTTACGTCCCACTTCAAATTAAGGGTGTACATTTCTCCACAACCTCTTCAGCGTTGATCGTTTGTAGTTTCTTTCCTGATGGTTATTCTGAATGGTGTGAGCGGATACCTCTGTGTGGTAGGATTTGCATGTGTCTGATAATCCTTTGAAATTGAGCTTTCAGGCATGTCCTTTTATTTTTCAAACGGTTATTACAGCTTAGTTCTTCAAATGGTTTTCTGGAAATATGTGCCACATTTTGAAATACTTTGGCCTTTACCTCCCTCAAGACATCATGAGGGCAGGTTTCCTTTACAGCCCTGCAGGACTTGTTCATATGAAGTGACAATTAGCATAGGTTTTAAAGCTGCTTTTGCAGGTAATGGCCAGAGGGTGGAGCATTTCGTAATTCTATGAAATGTAAGTGAACACACAATATATATTTTTTCTTTTAAATTTCCATTGTTACTTTTTTAAAGTACAATTATAATTGAAGTTCTTTGTAACAAGTGAAATTTAAAAAATTAAAGGAAAAGATAATATTTTACCACTTGCCATCCTTTCCCATTTACTGAAACGAGCCAGCATAATGTGTAGATTTCTCATTTTATCCAGGTGTTCTATACATCTGGAATATCATGCTTCTCACTGTAGAAAAACAGATTTAGCTTTCACACTTTTTATAGACTACATAACAGTCCATAGAACAGAAGTACCCACTATTTCAGACTTAGCTTTTTGAGGGACACTGAGGTTACTTTCTGTTTTATTTTGTTGTTCTTTTTTTGGGGGGGGTAGGAGTTTATTATTTATTTATTTATTTTTGTTGTGTTGGGTCTGAGTTTCCGTGTGAGGGCTTTCTCTAGTTGTGGCAAGTGGGGTCCACTCTTCATCTCGGTGCGCGGGCCTCTCACTATCGCGGCCTCTCTTGTTGCGGAGCACAGGCTCCAGATGCGAGGGCTCACTGGTTGTGGCTTATGGGCCTAGTTGCTCCACGGCATGTGGGATCCTCCCAGACCAGGGCTCGAACCTGTGTCCCCTGCTTAGCAGGCAGATTCTAACCACTGCACCACCAGGGAAGCCCCCTGTTTTGTTGTTCTGCTAGTTTGTTTTAACCCAAGAAAATATTTTTTTAAATACAAAAAAACAAAATTAAGCTAGGGGTAAGGATTAGGGTTTAGGGTAAGGTTTAGGGTTAGGATATGGGTTAGGATTATTATACGGCTTAGACTATGGTTTAGGGTTAGGGTTATGGTACGGGTTAGTGTTAGGGTACAGTTTAGGGTATGGCTATGGTTTAGTGTTAGGGTACGGGTTACGGTATGGGTTAGTGTTAGGGTATGGGTTAGGATTAGGGTACGGTTTACGTTCAGGGTTATGGTTAGGTTTAGTGTATGGATTAGTGTTAGGTACGGGTTAGGGTAAGGGTTAGGGTTAGGGTTAGTGTTAAGGAACGGGTACAGTTAGGGTTATGGTACGGTTTAGGGAAAGGGTTAGGATACGGGGTAGGGTTAGGATAAAGTTTAGTGTATGGCTATGTGTTACTGTTAGGGTACATGTTAGCGTACAGGTTAGTGTTCTTGTACAGCTTAGGGTAAGGGTTAGGGAACGGGTACGGTCTCAGGTAAAGGTTAGGGTACGGTAGTGGGATAGGGTTAGGGTACGTGTTAGGGTGAGACTTCTTTGTAGTGCAGATTTGAATTTCCCGCTTGCTTGGTTGGCCAAAAAGTGTGTATGTGTTTTATCCTGAATATATTCAGGAAAAAACGCATATGCACTTTTTGGCCAACTGCATCATTGTCGAAGTTCTGCTGCTTTTCATGTGATTTAAAGGCGACTCCAATCGACCTCTCGAAATCAGTTTCTTGCAATTCTGCCTTGCTTTCGAATCCTCTTCTTTGCCTTAACTCAATATATTTTTAACCGATAGTTGTCGTTTATGACTCTGCAGGTTTGTGAACTGCAGTGCCCCTGAGCTCCATTTTTCAACTCCCTTTTCTGTGAGCTGGCCACAAAACTGCAGGATTGCTTCAGGCCCTATTCTAGTTCTGGGGTGGCAGGGTAAGCCTTTGGTTAATTCTTCTTCACGATGGGAAATTAGAGTGAAATGTGCCCGACCAGACACCTACACCGAATATCTCATTTGCTCCCCCTGTTTCCTTTCATTCTCCGCACAACTTGCACACTGTGAGAAATAGGAAGTTAAAGGCGCTGACTCTCCAAGTGGAGAGGTTGTTAGTAAAGAGGCTGGAATGGTGAACCCGAGCACCAGGAGAGGAAAAATGACGTGCATTTTAGAAACCTTTCCCGATCGCACGGTGGACCATCCTCTGGCTTTCCCATGTATGTTTTAGCTGTAGGAAGATTCCCTTAAACCTGGAGAGTTGAGACCCATGGAATGGGTAGCACGCAGTATTACTTTAAAGGTCTGCATTAGCTCACCCAGCCGCACCAATCCTCTCAGTCCCAAGTGTCCAGCCTTATGTCTCACCTGGCTGTGGATGTAGATGTGGTCAATCCAGGTTGCATCACAACCCCTGAACGAATTTTGTAAGAATTTCTCTCTCTTTTGCTGTCTTTGTTTTTTTTTTTTTTTTTTTTTTTTTTTGCGGTACGCGGCCCTCTCACTGCTGCGGCCTCTCCTGTTGCGGAGCACAGGCTCCGGACGCGCAGGCCCAGCGGCCATGGCTCACGGGCCCGGCCGCTCCGCGGCACGTGGGATCTTCCTGGACCGGGGCACGAACCCGCGTCCCCCGCATTGGCAGGCGGACTCTCAACCACTGCGCCACCAGGGAAGCCCCTGTGTTTTGTTTTTGAAATTTATTTTTATAATGGGGTTTAGCTGATTTTCACTGCTGCGTTTATGCCGCTCTACACACCCTTGATTCCCTTACGAAGACATATGAATACATAGGTTTTAAGATTCTTACTAGTCAGATATATTCTTCTGCGGTGAATAGGGGGTGTTGAATCCAGTTCGTTGAGCAAGGAGTAGGTCTTGTCTATTACGTATTTGGCTTATGGAACCGTATCTGACCTAATTTAAACTCTGGTTTTATGCATCACCCCAACTCACCTGTCCCCTTAAGCAGGCATAAGTTGTTTTCTAAATGTGAGACTCTGTTCTGTCTCGTAAATCAGATCATGTGTAGCCATGTGTACATTCCCTCTATTAGTGATATGTTATGACAAGTTCCTTTTTCTGTGGGACTTCTTTTACTTAGAATCATCGTACGAAAATCCGCTTATTATGCTGCTATGGACATGATGACATTGATTTCATGGCTGAGTTATATTTCATTGTACGTAAGTACCACAATTTCTTTATCAATTTTTCTCTTTCGGGGATATTTAAGTTGTACAATAGTCGAGGTTTTTGTAAACACAGCAGCCCTAAACTTTGGGCTGGCTGTGTCTTGTTGATTTTTAGTTTTCCCAAGATATAGGGCCATGAGAGGAAGTGCCCTAGGCTCTGTAGCTTTGTTTTGTAGATGTTTCAGGAAACACTATACACTTTTCCAGAGTGGCTGTTGGCAATTTACATCCCGCCCATCAGCATGACATGGCTCCCTGTTCTCCATGGCCTGTCCTGCCTTTCTGGTTCTTACACTTTTTTCGGATGGCCCTTTTGACCGGTGGGAAGTGAGACTTCATTGTAGTGCGGATTTCCATTGCACGCTTGCTTGGTTGGCCAAAAAGGGCGTATGCGTTTTTTCCTGAATATATTCAGGAGAAAACGCATACGCCCTTTTCGGCCAAGTGCATCATTGCCGAAGATCTGCCGCTTTTCATATGCTTTAAATGAAATTCCAATCTACCTCCTGAAATCTGTTTCCTGCAATTGTGCCTTGCTTTCAAGTCCTCTTCGCAGCCTT
Source organism: Phocoena phocoena (assembly GCF_963924675.1). Lineage (NCBI taxonomy): Eukaryota > Metazoa > Chordata > Mammalia > Artiodactyla > Phocoenidae > Phocoena > Phocoena phocoena. The sequence continues at coordinate 59,621,404 of NC_089238.1, forward strand.
ACCTCAATATATTTTTGGACGATAGCTGTCCTTTATAACTCTGCAGGTTTGTGAATTGCAGTGACCCTGAGCTCCTTTTTTCAACTCGCTTTTTGTGAGCTGGCCGCAAATCAACAGGATTGCTTCAGGCCCTATTCTGGTTCCAGCACGGCACGCTGAGCCTTTGGTTAATTCTTCTTCTTGGTGGGAAATTAGAGTGAAATGTGCCCATCCAAACAACTACAGCTAGTGTCTCATTGGTTCTCCCTATTCCCGTTCATCCTCCGCAGAAATTGCAAACTGTGCCAAACAGGAGGTTAAAGGCACTGACTCTCCAAGTGGGGAGAGTGTTAGTAAAACGTCTGGAATGGCGAACCCGAGTACAAGGTGACGAAAAATGGGATGCGTTTTAGAAACGTTGCCGGATCACACGGTGGACCATTCTCTGGGTTTCCCATGCATGTTTTAGCTTTAGGAATAATCCCTTAAACCTGGAGAGTTTTGACCAATGGAATGGGTAACATGCAGGATTACCTCAAAGGGTCTGCATTGGCTCACCGAACCTCACCAATTCTCTCAGCCCCAAGTGTCCAGCCTTATGTCTCACCCAGCTGTGGGTGTAGATGTGGTAAATCCAGTTTTCATCACAAGCCCTGAACGAATTATTTAAGAATTTCTCTCTCTCTCACTGTCTTTGTGTTTTGTTTTGAAATTTATTTTTATAATGGGGTTTAGCTGATTTTCACTGCTGTATGTACGCATCTCTACACACACTTGATTGTCTTATGGAGACATATAAATACATAGATTTTAAGATTCTTACTAGTCAGATATATTCCTCTGCGGTGAATAGGGGTGTTGAGTCCACTTCGTTGAGCAAGGAGTAGGTGTTGTCTATTACATACTTGGCTTATGGAACGGTATCTGTGCTAATTTCAATCTCTGGATTTATGCAGCACCCCAACTCACCTTTCCCCTTAAGCAAGCATAAGTTTGTTTTCTAAATGTGAGACTCTGTTCTGTTTTGTAATTCAGTTCATGTGTAGCCAAGTTTCCATTCCCTCTATAAGTGATATCTTATGATAAGTTTCTTTTTCTGTGTGACTTATTTCCTTAGAATCATCGTACCTAAATCCATTCATTATGCTCCTACGGGCCTGATGACATTGATTTCATTGCTGAGTGATATTCCATTGTACGTATGTACGAACACTTCTTTATCCATTTTTCTCTTTCCAGCATATTTAATTTGTACCGTAGTCGAGGCTCTGGTAAACAGAGCAGCCCTAAACTTTCGGGTGGTTGTTTCTTGTTATTTTAATTTTCCTGAGCTATAGGGCTATAAGTGGGTTTAGGGTTAGGGTTAGGGTTAGGGAACAGGTACGGTTTAGGATACGACAACGGTTTAGGGTTAGCGTACGTGTTAGGATAGGGGTTAGTGTTAGTGTATGGTTTAGGATTAGGGTACAGGTTAGGGTAATGCTTCGGGTTAGGGTTACGGTTAGGGAACGGGTATGCTTTAGGGTACAGTTTAGGGTACCACAACGTTTTAGTGTTAGCATAAGTGTTAAGGTACGGGTTAGTGTATGGGTTAGAATGAGGGTACTTGTTAGGGTGAGGCTTTGGGTTAGGGTTAGGGTTACAGAATGGGTACGATTTAGGGTACAGGTTAGCGTACAATGGTTCAGGGTTAGCGTATGTGTTAGGGTACGTGTTAGTATTAGTGTACGGGTTAGGATGAGGGTACAGGTAGGGTTAGGCTTGGGTAAGGGTTAGGGTTGGGGTTAGAGTTAGGGTTAGGGAAAGGGTATGGTTTAGGGTACAGGGTAGGGTATGTCAAAGGTTTAAGGTTGACGTACGTCTTAGGGTATGGGATAGTGTTAGTGTACGGGATAGGATTTGGGTACAGGTTAGGGTAAGGCTTCGGGCAAGGGACAGGTTTAGGCTAGGGTTAGGGTTAGGGAATGGGGACGGTTTAGGATAGAGGTTAGGGTACGACAATGGTTTAGGATTAGCGTACATGTTAGGGAATGGGATAGTGTTAGTGTATGGGTCAGGATTAGGGTACGGGTTAGGGTAAGGCTTCGGGTAACGGTTAGGGCTGGGGTAGGGTAAGGGGACAGTTTAGGGTACAGGTGAGGGTATGATAACGGTGTAGGGGTGGAGTAGGTGATAGAGTACGGGTTAGTGTTAAAGTATGGGTTAGGATTAGGGGACGGGTTAGGGTAAGGCTTCGGTTAAGGGTTAGGGTTAGGGTTATGGAACGGGGACGGTTTAGGGTGTAGGTTAGGGTACAACAGCAGTTTAGCGTTAGCATATGTGTTAGGGTATGGCTTAGTGTACGGGTTAGGATTAGGGGGCGGGTTAGGGTAAGGCAGCAGGTAAGTGTTATGGTTATGGTTAGGGAACGGGGAAG